>NW_024081810.1:407824-527845 GCF_003009895.1 Hyaena hyaena | reverse complement strand
GCATGGAGGAGGACACTTGTGGGGATGAGCACTGAGTGTTATGTGGAAACTAATTTGACAATAAACTATTTGTAAAAAAAAAAAAGAAAAGAAAAGAAATAAAAGCAGGCACTCAAAGAGAAAAAAAAAACAATAAAAAGGAATTTATATCCTTAAAAAAAAAAAGAAAAAGAACTGCCAATATTATATGATATATAATCATATATACATTCATAATATACTTTCAGAATATCAAAATATACTTTCAGAAATAAAGATGAGTTAAATAAATCTTCAGAAAAAGTCCAACAGAGTTTATAGAATCTCTGATAGAAGATAAATGGAATTTCTAAATGATGCACTTTATGCAGAAGTGATTTCAGATATATATGACATTAAAAAAAGAACAAACACAATGGTATGTATAAAGGTAAAACTAAAAAAAATTACTTTATTTCTTTAAATAAGAATGACTATGGGAAAACCAAATAGATTTAATTTACAACACAGGAAGGAAGTAAATGGAATTATAGCTCTAGGTCCTGGTACTTTCTAGGAAAAGGGTAAAAGTAGTAATTACATTTTAGATTTTGTTACATTAATTATGGTTTTTATAATCTTTACGGTAACCATTAAATGCATGCAAAGAGTAGGAAAATGTCCAAAAAAGTAGAGCGAGGAAAATGAATTCTTTTGAATTCAAAGAATCTAAAGGCAAGAAAGAAAAAGCAAAACAGGCAAACAAAAATACACAGAGCCGTCAGGACAAAGAACAAACACTGGTTTGATATAAATCCAAACATCCAATGTTTACATTAAATGTAAAAAGAATTAAGTGATACAGTTAAAAGAAAAATAGTTTTCTCACGAATAAAAAAAATGATCCATTTATTTACTGTTTATAAAATCCATCAAACCAATAAGGATACAAGAACAATGAAAAGAAAAAACCTGAAAAAGCTGGGCCAGAAAAAAAGCCATAAAAGGAGTTGTGCTGCACTAATATTCAAATAAATAAAATTTTAGGAAAAAGCACTGCCAGACGTAAAGAAGATCATTAAATATAAAATATCTGAGTTATAGAAAATATATGAATATTTCTATGGACCTAATAAACAAAGCAGGTGATGGGGCAGGGAGAGGACATGAAAAAGAGAATGAAGGAAGGGGAAGGCCTTTAAGGAGAAATTAAGAAGAAATATATAAACCTACAATCATGATTTTAAAATACTTTTCTGAGTAACTGCTAGAAAAGTAAATAATAGATTAAAAAGATATGAAATAAGTGAACACAATTATTGAGCAACCTTAACCTAATGGACAAACTGTACTTAAAATATGCATTAAGGGGCGCCTGGGTGGCTCAGTTGATTGAGCATCTGACTTCAGCTCAGGTCATGATTTAACAGCTTGTGGGTTCAAGCTCCACACCAGGCTATGCTGACAGCTCAGAGCCTGGAGCCTGCTTTGGATTCAGTGCCTCCTTCTCTCTTAGCCCCTCCCTTATCTGTGCTCTGTCTCTGTCTGTCTCTCAAAAAAAAAAAATAAATGTTTTTAAAAAATGTTTTTAAATGCATAATACAGATTTCAAGCACATGTGAAACACTGGCCAAAACTAACCATACGACCTTAAAACAAGTCTACACAAAGTAAAAAGTATTAAAACCATATAGATCATTTTCTCTGGTCTCCAATTCAGCTAAGAAGAAATCAATAACAAAAGTTAACCAGAAAATCTCATGTTTGGAAGTTAAGGAGTATGCTTTTAAAATAACCCATGAATCAAAGAAAAAAACAATTAGAAAACACTTTGATGAATTAATGAAAAGGAGTATCACAAGAAGTTATGCACACTGAAAAGAAGGGGCATATTACACCTATTACAAATAATATTAAATGAATTTGAGAATTCAAATGAAATGGATAATTTCCTAGAAATACAGCTTATCAAAAACAAACAAATCTGAATAGTACTAAATCAGGTAAAGAAACTGAATCAGTAATTTAAACTCTTCAAAAAAAAAAAAATTCAGACCCATGTGGTTTCAATAGCAAATTCTACCAAATGTTCTGGAAACAATTCCAAACTCAAACACTTCCAGCAAACAAAAAAGGAGGATATTCTCCACAACCTACTTTAAAAGGTTAGCAAAGCCTTGATAATAAAATCTGAGATGGAAAAAATGAAAAAGGAAAATTGCAGGCTTATCTCATTGATGAATACAAATATAAAAATCCCTAAACAAGACATGAGCAAACCAAACCAGGCAATAATTTATAAAATATAACACATCATGATTAAGGTGAATTCATTTGAGAAAGGCATGTTAGATTTAACATTAAAAAATAATTGATACTCTCTCTCTCTCAAGTATAACTAAACATTAAAAAAAGTGCTACTCAGGAATGAAGAGTGGAGAACTGGGAATGGAAAGAGATATTCAGGAGAAAACAGTGGAGCTTTTTAGGTCCGTTAAACTATTAACTTTGATACTATAATGATGGATATATAACATTACATTTGTACAAATCCACAGAAAGCACAAAGAGAGAACCCTAATGTAAAGGATGAACTGTAGTTAATAATGTATCAATACTAGTTTATCAACTGTAACAAATGTACCAAACTAATGCAAACATGTTAATAATAGAGGAAGCTTGGGGGATAGAGAGGAAAGGAGAGTAAATGGGAATTCTCCATAATTTTGGGTTAATTTTTTTGTAAACCTAAAACTCATCTAAAAATAGTCTACTTTAAAAAAAGATACTATTTATAATTTTTAAATGTTTAAGTCCAAAAATAGATTTTAATAACAGATGTATAAAACCTTTACAGTCATACACAAAAATACCCTCTAAAAGACTGAAAACAATAAAGATGTAAATAAATGGAGAAATATATGCAATGATCATGAATTTGAAGACTTCATTTTATAAAGATGTAAATTCACCCCTCCTTATATATAGAGCAGTAGTTCTCAACCTTTGTTTCTCACTCCCCACACATAGGAACAACTGAAGTTTGGGGTGGAGTGTGACTGACATTTAGGAATAGAAGTCAGAGATGCCAGAGATGCTGCTAAAATATTCTACAATACAGGAAAGCTCCCCACAACAATTAAGTATCCAGCCCCAAATGTCAAAAATTATGGAGACTGAGAAATTTGTTATACTCTACAAATTAAATATAATTTCAATTAAAACTCAATGAAGTTTTCTTTATAGAACTTGACAATCTAATTCTAAAATAAATATACATGAGAATACAAAAAGACAAGATATTTCTACAACCACTTCAGAGAACAATCTGGCATTACCTGGAAAAGCCACATCTCTTATATCCCAGCAATTTCACTTCTCAGTATACAAACTATAGCATCTTGTATATATGGACATTGAATTAATATGTAACAAAGACAGCTTACAGTAGCTGCTGATCCTATCCAAAAGCTGGAAACAACCCAATTTCCTTCAAGCATGGAAATTTTAAAATAAAGTAGTATATTCCTATCATAAATACTTTAGAGGAGTTCTCACAATATTGGCCCCTGGGGACTTCTAACATTGTCTGCAGACATTTTTGGTTGTCAAAACAGGGGAAAGGGCTGTGGAAGGAGAGACAGGAATGTGTACCTGGCATCTAATGGGTAGAGGCCAGATATACTATTAAACATTCTAAAATACAGAGAAAAGCCCACCAACTAAAGAACTGTTTGCTTTATATCAATGAAAATAAGTGAAGTATGGTACAGGAAACATAAATGAATCTAATAGAAGGAATATTTGAACAGAAAAAGACAAAGATTAGGTACAGTTAATTATGTACAAAAGAGAACATAGAGTTAATTATCTAAAGAAGAAAGAAAGCAAAACTAAACTGTTTTAAGGACAGATCCACTCATGGTAAAACTATAAAGAAAAGAAAGGAAATAATTATCACAAAATAAAAGCAGTATTTATCTCTGTGGAAAATGGAGGTGGTTGTGACAGAGGAGGAGCACACAAGACCTAAGGGAAGGAGTCTTCTGAAGTCCTGACAATGTTATTTTCCTGGAGCTGAGTACTGATTGTACTGGAATCTATAAAATAAATATTATTTAACCTGTACATCTATAGTTTATGTAGCCTTCTGTGTAAATAAGAGGACACAATTAAAAAGGATTTAAGAAAAACAGTATCGATCTATATACACTGTGCATGTAAGGAAACAAAGAATTCATTAAAGTAGACTTTGAAACAGTATACTGATTGATATATAATAAACCATAACAATCATCTGCTCCTATCTCCTAAAGAGAGTGAGACTGTTAGGATACCAGTAAAAGTAATTTATTTGGGAGAAGATCTCATAGTACTGGTGATGGATTGGGGAAATGAAACAAGTTAAGAAAGGCAGACAATAACAAGTGTGTTATCTAGCCAATCACTGCCGTGTATAACTTGAGCCTAATTAAACTCCTTGGGAAACTCTCAAAGTCTGAGTAGGCCATGCACTTCAAATTTATCTCATCTGAGGGCAAAGGAATTGGGGTATAGTCAGTCACTGGTTAAATTGTGAACTGAGATGCCCCTGGCTACCAAAGCAAACTCATACAGGAACTGTGGGGTATTTTAAATTTTCAAAGGGAAACACAGGAAAATCAAATATTCGTCAAGTATAACAGAGCTATTAGCATGAGGTAATTTACAGTTTCAACATCAGATCATACTTTATTCATTTTGATTATATTCTATCACTGAGTTCTCATAAATACTGCTGGAAAACCAATATAGAACAGAAAAGGAGAATGATTTTAAAGTTTAAGAAGTTGTACAGTGCCCAATGGGTACATATATCCATTAGTAACTAATTATGGTTATTTAAGAATAGCATATAATTTATAAGTTTATTTCAATTCTGTTTATTTTCCCGAATAACTCCTAAGTTGTTAGGACACAAATAAATAGGCTGGAACTAACTACCTCAAAAATGAAGTGGCTACAAACACCATGAAAATATTACTGAAACAATAACTGACCCACAAAATGGGAAAGTTCAGGAAACTCTAGGAGTTAACTATTCCTTAGAAGAAGATCATAGTAATTCTCTAGCAATCTTGCACTTCTAGAAGACCCTCATGAATTTGGAAGTCCACTGTTAGGCACAAACACTGCAAAATGGAGCCATTACTTGTTTTAACCAATTGAGAAACAAGTTACTTAGAATCTACAAATCACAAGTTTCATAAACATACCCTTTATTAAGTAAAAATAAGCACATCTGTCAATAAAAACTCTTTGTCAATACTCCTGATATATATTTCCGAAATGTGTTATATACTGGCATTAGCATACACCCAAATACATATGCCTATAACATACAACATGGCTATATTAAACAATAATAATATTTAAATATAGGCAAACCCTATCTTTATTTTGGTATACATAATGTCATAAATATATTCCATCAATCTCTGTTGTCTTTGTTGCTTCCTCAAAGTTTATTCCTATGAACTTTATATTGAATACATTCTATTATTGCACACTGAATTAGTCATTATGATCTAAGGATTCCCAGCAGTAAATACAATTCACTCCAGATGCTTCAAATGAAGAGGTTTTAATGAGGACACTACACGTGTGTGGGCAGACTTTAGGAAACAAATAGGAGTGATGATACAACTTAAGACAGCTACAACAGGAAACCTGCAAAATACACTAAACTCCAAAGTAAAGATGAGAAAGTGGTGAAACTAGAGTCACAAAGAAGAGGGGCTGCCCAGACTTTTTACTCATGACATATTACAATATATCATGTCATTGGAAGGGGTGTCCCTTTAGCTGAACTAACGGAAAGAAAAAAAAAAAAGGACTGTGTTTTTTTCTTCCCTTCCCTGATTCTCTTCCTTCTTCAGGGGATTGTCCAACATCCTTTTGGTCTTGGTTATTATACAGATGTGGGAAAAAATGAACTGATACAACAGAATACCAATATGGATTTGGGAAAAATTTCAAAACCTGAAGTCCAACACAGAGATCTGAAAACAAGTCTTACCTCCATATATAAATGAGAAATTAGCCTTTGTAATAAAAAAAAAAAAAAATTCCCCATCTGTCCTATCTTTTGATCTTTCCTATAATGTGCCCACCATGTTAAGGTCTGTAGTAATTTTATTAGTGTTGTTTTAACTTGCCAATCTTTTTGTATATACTTTTATATATTTTCATTTATAGATTTTGAGTCACAATAATAAAAGATTTTCCCACTTAATAAAGAAATTCTTCCATGTTTACTTCTAGTGTTTTTCTTCTTTTTTACTGGTATTTATTTATTGCTTCCTTTTTTGTCTGTTTCTCCTATTTGTTATTTTTATGTTTAACTTGTTTATGTATTGGAAATTTAACTTCATATGCACAATCAAGTAAGGAATACAGCTGAATATTTTCCAACAACAAAAAACAATTTCCAACATTGTCCTCATTTTTCTTTTTTAAATACTTTTAATACTTATTTATTCAAGAGAGAGAGTGAGCTAGGGAGGGGTAGGGAGAAATGGAGAGAGAATCCCAGGCAGGCTCTGTGCTGTCCGCACGGACATAGGGCTCGATCTCATAAACCATGAGATCATAACCTGAGCCCAATCAAGAGTAAGATGTTTAAATGGCTGAGTCACTGAAGTGCCCCTTCCTTATTTTTATCTTAAAAAGGGGGTATTTTTACCTGTATGCTGAAAACTATATAAAACACTGATGAAAGAAAACTCAACATGACATAAAAAAATGGAAAGACATTCTAAGCTCTTGGAATTAAAGAACAAATATTACTTAAAATGTTTATACTACCAGGGATGCCTGGGTGGCTCAGTCAGTTAAGCATTGACTTTGGCTCAGGTCAAGATCTCACGGTTCGTGAGTTCGAGCCCGGCATTGGGTTCTGTGCTGACAGCTCAGAGCCTGAAGCCTGCTTCAGATTCTGTGCCTCCTGTCTCTCTGCCCCGCTCCCACTGGTACTTGATCTCTCTCAAAAATAAACATTCTTAAAAATGTGTTTAAAAATGTCTATACTATCCAAAAAAATCTACACATTTAATGCAATCCCTATCAAAATATTATCAGCATTTTTCACAGAACTAAAACAGACAAACCTAAAATCTGTATGGAGGCACAAAAGACCACAAAGAGCCAAAGGAACTTTTTTTTGTTTTTGTTTTTAGTTTATTTTTACTTGCCTTTAGAGACAGACAGAGAGCAACTGGTGAGGGACAGACAGAGAGAGAAGGTGAGAGAGAGAATCCCAAGGAGGCTCCACGCTGTCAGTGCAAAGCCAAATGTGGAGCTCGAACACATGAACCAGAAATCATGACCTGAGCCACCTAGACATTCCCAGCCAAAGCAATCTTGGAAAAGAAAAAGCTGGAGGAATCACAATTCCATACTTCAAGCTATACCACAAAGCTGTAGTCATGAAGACAGTATGGTGCTGACACAAAAACAGACATACAGATCAATGGAACAGAACAGAAAAACCAGAAATGAGCCCACCATTGCATGGTCAATTAATATTCAACAAAGCAGGAAAGAATAAGCCGTGGAAAAAAATAAAACATCCTCTTCAAAAAAATGGTGCTGGGAAAACTGTACAGCCACATGCAAAAGAATAAAACTGACCACCTTCTTACAACATAAACAAAAATAAATTTAAAATGATGGAAGACCTAAATGTGAGACAGGAAACTATCAAATCCTAGAGGTGAACACAGGCAATAATCTCTTTGACATGTGCTAGAGCAACTTCTTTCTAGATAATTTCCTGAGGTAAAGAAAACAAAAGCAAAAATAACCTTCACCAAAGTAAAAAGGTGCACAGTGAAGGGAACAATTAATAAAACGAATCAGGCAACCTACAGAATGGTAGAAGATACTGCAAAGACGTATCTGATAAAGGGTTAGTATCCAAAATCTATAAAGAACTTAGCAAACTCAACACTTACCACCCCCTGACCAAAAAAAAAAAAAAAAAAAAAAAAAGTCCAATTAAAAATGGGCAGAACACATGAACAGACATTTTCCCAAAGACACACAGATGGCCAAGGGACACATGAAAAGATGCTCAACATCACTCAGCTTCAGTAAATACAAATGAGAACTACAATGAGATATCACTTCACGCCATCAGAATGGTTAAAATCAACAACACAAGAAACAGTAAGTGTTGGTGAGGATGTGGAGAAAGAATGCTCTTGCACTGCTGCTAGCAAAGCAAACTGGTGCAGCCACTCTGGGAAACAGTATGGAGTTTCTTCAAAAAGCTAAAAATAGAACTAGTACATGATCCAGCAATTGCACTACTAGGTATTTATTCCAAGAATACAAGGGGTGCCTAGGTGGCTCAGTCAGTTGAGCATCTGACTTGGGCTCAGGGCAATATTTCGCAGTTTGTGGGTTCAAGCCCTGCATCGGGCTCTGTGCTTACAGCTTGGAGCCTGCTTCTAATTCTGTCTCCTGCTCTCTCTGCCCCTGCCCTACTTGCACTCTGTCTCCTTCTCTCTCTCAGAAATAAACATTAAAGTTTAAAAAATACGAAAATATGAATTCAAAGAGATACATGCACTCCTATGTTTACAGCACCATTATCTATAATGGCCAATATATAGAAACATCTTAAGTGTCCATCAAATGATAAATGGATAAAGAAGATGTGGTACATATATACAATGAAATATTACTCAGCAATAAGAAAGAATGAAATCTTGCCATATACAACAACATGGATGGAGCTAGAGAGTATTAAGCAAAGTAAGTCAGAGAAAGACAAATACTATATAATTTCACTCATATATGGACTTTAAGAAACAAAATTAATGAGCAGAGAGAGAGAGAGAGGCAAACCAATGAATAGACACTTCACTATAGAGAACAAAGTGACGGTTACCATAGAGGTGGTGGATAGCACAGACAAATGAAATAGGTAATGGGGATTAAGGAGTGCACTTGTAATAAGCACCAGGTACTGTATCAAAGTGCTGAATCACTATATTGTACACTTAAAAACTACCATTACACTGTATGTTAACTAACTGGAATTTCAATAAAAACTTAAAAAGGGAGGGGGGGGTGTCTATTTAATTCCATTATCTCTTCAATTGACTATTCTTTTATAAGCAAAACATTTTAATTGATCTATATTGTCTCTACAAGCCCAATAATTTACTGAATTATTTTACTCATTGTATTAATATTGTAAATTCTCTTAAACTTTCTAAACATTCAACAGTATTTTGAATTAGATATTATACTTACTTCATTTTACTGAAATGTGTTGACTTGTGTCACCAATATAATGCTAAAGAGGAGTTGAGACTGAGCATTCTTGCCTTGTCTGACTTTGTGAAAATGACTCAACTAGTTTCCATAGAACATGAGGTTAGCTTTATGATTTAAAATTTTTTTCCCTTTATTTTTTAACTTTGACTTTCAGACTTTACAATTGTTTTATCCCTCTTTCACTCTTCACATATCACTTTATTCTTTAATACTTCAGTGTATATTTACCCCAACCAAAACAATCTATTACATAACCACAGCATAATCACCTGAATCATGAAATTGATAACACAGTACATATGTTCTAACCCACAGAACTAATTCAAACTTCAGTATAGGTATTTGTCTCAATAATGTCCTTTATGTCAAAAGAAAAACATCTAAAACTGTACACTGCACTAATTTGTCACATTTCTTTAGTCTTTAACCTGGAAAGGTTTCTGAGTCATTAAGTTGTATTTCACAACAATAACTTTTTGAGGAGTATAGAATATTTATTTTTAAAAACACCTCAATTTGAGCTTGCCTGATGTCTCCTCATGAGTAGATTCAGGCTCTGCATTTTGGGCAAGAAAACTACAGAAGTAAGGTTGAGTTCTTTACATATATATATGTCTATATATATACATTTAAATATTTATACACAAATAAAAATAAACTTTATATTTATATATTATATATATATATATATTTTTTTGACATTCATTTTTTGAGAGATAGAGCGTGAGTGAGAGAGGGGCTGAGAGAGAGAGAGGCAGTCAGAGTCCAAAGCAGGGTCCAGGCTCTGAGCTGTCAGCACAGAGCCCGATATGGTGCTCAAATTCATGAACCATGAGATCATGACCTGAGCAGAAGTTGGATGCTTAACCGAAGGAGCCACCCGGGCACTCCAAGGTTGAGTTCTTCTAAGTGCATTCTAGGACTAGTTCTATTGACTAGTTCAATAACTGGAAATACTTGCTTTCATCATCTGGTTATGGTGGTATCTACTGTTTATACACCGTAAGATTATTATTTTATCCATTGTAAATAAAAGGTTATCTTGCAAGAAGACATTTTGAGACTAGGCAAATACTGTGTTTTCCCTCAAACATTTTCCTACTAGTTTTAAAGCCTAAAAACTGAATTCTAACAATACTTCACTTAGTACTTTTTACACTCTTCAGTGTGGCTGTTATTTATGGTATGGCATGGTATATGGTTTATCTTTTCATTTGCCTACAGTTTAGGATTTTCCTTACATCTTTGTTTTTGTTTGTTTGTTTGATTGTTTTGCATATGTGAAACATTAAGGTAACTCAAAAAGTCAGGACTATACCCAAAAGTATATTTGGGGAGTTTAGGAAGATCCCAAAGTATGAGGATCTTGAGATTACTTCCTCCCACAGTCACACCAAGGCTGCAACTATATACACACACACACACACACACACACATATACACATATAAACATATGTATAAACATATATATATGTTTCTTCCACAGCTAACAATATAAAGAAAAAGCCACCTGGAGAAGGGTAGGAAGGAAAGAACCCAATTAGAAACAAACAGCAACCACCAAAACAAATCCACAAAAAACAAAAAACAGTGAAACAGACCAACAAGCAAAAGCGATATCACAGGCACAGAGGAGTAAGAGGGTCAAATCCCACATCAAGCAACACCCATACCCTGTCGATCTGCATCAGGAAGATAAGTGTCATTAAAATCTGTCTTTGAAAATCAATAGAGCATAACGCTAAAAGAGCAAGAAGACTATAGGAAACTAAGAGAATGTTCTTAATGGGCTAGTACACACTATCATTCATTCTGAGATCCAGCACTGAGATAACAGTTTGCAAAGCACCTACACTGCAAAGATTTATTGACTAATTTTAGAGGAGGTGCCAAACCAGAAGGGATCTGTAGTAACTTTCCTCAGGAGCGGAAGTGCTGGCAGGCACCTTTTACTCTGCTTTCCTTCAGCCTAGGTGGACCCATGAGATCACAAGCACTAGTTCTAACACTCTCCATCATGCTGGCACCCCTTGTCATGCTCTGGCAATCCCTTTGGGACAAGCACCATCTGACACACACCAAAGCAGCTCTGGCTCAGTCATACCCAGCAGGTAACCTCAACCAGTGTCCCCACAAAATGACTACTGCCCTGTCACACCCGGCAGGTAGCCCTGGCCAGGACTGGCATCCTTCCAAAGCAACTCCTGCCCAGGTAATAAGGGGGAAACAGCGCCACCACCAGCACTAATAAGACAGCGGCAACTAGGCCTCTCAGCCAGCTGTGGCTGGGCGCTAATCACACCCAACAGAACAATTGTAGAAGCTGCAGACAGAACAGTTAGTCAGTCAGTTCTGGAGATGTCCTTGTCCACTAGTCTGCCCGTAGTATATAAAAATGTTAATTGCAGCTAGCTGGGCTAGGGGCCAGCCACGCCAAAAAGTACAACCACAGCAGACACAGCACAGTCACAATAGGAAGGTACATGCAGCCCACCGAGGAGAAACCCTTTTAGTGCCTAGTTTTGGTGATCTGGGAAGACGGAGCTAAGGGGTCCCAAAGAATGCCTTCTACATAAGGCTACTACTTTTAAGACGAGGAGATGTACCTGACTACCTGATACATAGAAATAAACACAGAGACTAACACAAAATGAAGGGACAGAGAAATGAAAAAACAAAACATCTTAGAAAAAGAACTAAATGAAATGATGATAAACATTCTACCTGATAAAGAATTCAGAATAAGGGTCATGAAGAAGATGCTCAATGAGAAATGAGACAATAGTGGATAAACTAAGTGAGAACAAAGGATAGAAAATATAAAAAGGAACTTATCAAAAGTGAAGAATAACTGAAATGAAAAAAACAAGTGAGGGAGTCAGTAGATTAGAAGGTGCAGAATGGATCAGTGATCTAGAAGACATCCAGGCTAAAAGAAAAAAGAATTTAAAAAATGAGAAGTTAAGGGAACTCTGCTTAAACATCAAGAGTATCAGTATTCACATTCTAAAGATCCCAAAAGAAGAAGAAAGAAAAGGATAAAAAAAAAAACAAACTTGAAAAAATAATAGCTGAAAACTTCCTTAAGTTGGGGAAGGAAAGAGACATCCAGGTACAGACAGAGTCCTAAACAAGATGCACTCCTAGGAGACCCACAAGAAAACAAATAACTAAAATACTAAAATTAAAGATAAAAAAGGGATTTTTAGGCAGTAAAAGGGAGTATGGGGACCTGGATTTCCTTTGTCTCTCAAATACGGTAGTGTTGAGGCCAAGGGACTTGGAATTCCAAAAGTCTGGGCTACAGAGTGACAGAAATATCTCCAGAGGCCCACAAGGACAAAATGGAGGGCCATAGGTATGTGACTGCCAACTAGCAAAGATGAAATGGGCAGGATAGGAATAGAGGGGAGGGATCACCTTCTACAGAGAGACAAAAGGAAGAAAAAGAGAGGCTGTGGGAGTATAGGATTGTATTTGGACAAGAGAAAAAACCACAAATGAGGAACAGAAAAAAACAAAGAAAGAACCAATTTCTAACTGTCGGGCTTTCTCCAGACAGGGGCCGACTGCCCTATCCACATGCCTGGGGAGGAGGGGAGCTAGCCACAGGCTTGGTAACTATCTCAGAGGAACAGTCTGCAGTCAGGGAAAGCAATCTCCTTTAGTGAGTGCTGTGGAAAGAAAGCAAAGACCTGTTCCAAGGACAAAAGACCCGGCTTGCTCATGCCAGCCAGAAGCCCTTTGTCAGCTGGCTACGTGGAGTGGCACTACCGCAGAACTGCGTCAAGCAGGATCCTTTAAAATATGGAGGGCTTGTGTGGCACCTGGGTGGCTTAGTCGGTTAAGCATCTGACTTTCACTTAGGTCATGATCTCACAGTTCGTGGGTTCAAGCCCCACATCGGGCTCTGTGCTAACTGCCAGCCCAGAGCCTGGAGCCTGTTTCAGAGTCTGTGACTCCCTCTCTCTCTGACCCTCCCTGCTCACGTTGTCTCTCTCTCTCCTAGAAATAAATAAAACACTAAAAAACAAATAAAGCCTCTAAAAATATATATATACATATATATATGGGGGCTTGAATCCCAGCTGAGTACCTGGGAGGCACGAGGGACAGTGGAGTGGAAAAAACCAGGCTGCTCACACCCACACAGCCTGAACAGGGTGGTTAGGGGCACCCGGTCTGGGTGGAAAGACTGGGCTGTTGCCATTTTTCTCCCCATCACTAACAAGGTGGGACTTCCAGAAACGGACAAGGGACCCACAGTGCAGGTAGACCAGCCTACACCAAACCACGACACTCAGTGCCTGGTAATCGTGTATCTACCAGAGCAAGACTGACACTGACAACATCAGACAGTCCCTGCTTCAGACCAGCACAGTGCAGCCACCGCTTCCAAGGAACCAGAGGTTTTGCATTTTCTGATTTAATTCTCGGTCAATATATATATATATGTTTCTTTTCTAGTCTGGCTATTCTGGTTGTTGGTTTGTTTAAGCAAACGTATTTAATCTATTCTTTTTTCTTTTTACACCTGTTCTATATCTCCTCTCTGTAGTTTCCTCTCTCTCTCTGGATTAAGCCATATAGTTTCTCTTCCTGGTCAAGTTTCTTCTTTTCTTTTTCCCTGCCTCTGTTACTTCTCTCATTGTATGAGGTAAGGCTTCTTCCACCATTCCCTCGCTTTAAAAAAAATTTTTTTTCGAGGGCTACTTCAATGAACGTATCAAAGCACACCTTGTGGGAGGTCCAAACCACCACTATAAGGAGGGAGATAAAGCAACTAGAGTTCCAACAAGAGAGAGCACGTAACACACTTCAAAAACATCTCTTGAAGGGCCAGGCCCTGGACAGTATAAGACCACTTTTTAATACAGTGTTGCTTGAAGGTGCAGTACACATAACAAGCTATTAAAACACCCAAGGAATAGAAAACCAGGCAAAATAATGAAACAGAAGAATTTTCCTCAAAAGAAATTCCAAGAAGAAATGACAGCTAGACAGCTCAAAAAAGACATAAACTATATATCTGATCAAGAATTTAAAATACTAGTCATAAGATTAATTGATGGGCTTGAAGAAAGCATACAGGACAGAAGAAAATCTATTGCTGCAGAGATCAAGGAACTAGTCACAACAAATTAAGGAATGCTGTAATGAGGTGCAAACTAAACTAGGTGCAGTGATAGCAAGGATGGAAGAAGCAAAGGGGAAAATAAGTGAAAAAGAGGATAAGATTATGGAAAATGATAAAGCCGAGAAAAAGAAAGAAAATACTAGACCATAAGGCAAGAATTAGGAAACTAAGGGATTCAATAAAACATAATAATATTGGTATCATAGGAGTTCCAAAAGAAGAGAGAGACAAAGGGGCAGAAGGTTTACTTGAACAAATTTTAGCTCAGAACTTTCGGAATCTGGGGAAGGAAGAAATCCAAATTCAGGAGGCACAGAGAAATCGCTTCAGATTAAAAAGAAATGGGTCCTCTCCATGACATATCATTGAGAAACTTGCAAAATACAAAGATAAAGAGAGAATTCTGAAAGCAGCTAGGAAAAATGGGCCTTAATCTACAAGGGAAGACACATAAGGGTAGTAACAGACCTGTCTACTGAAACTTAGCAGGCGAGAAAAGAGTGGCAGGAAATATTCAATGTGCTGAAGTGGAAAAGTATGCAGTCAAGAATCCTTTATCCAGCAAGGCTGTTATTAAGAATAGAAGGAGAGATCAAGGGTTTCCCAGACAAATCAAAAACGGAAGGAGTTCAAGACCACTAAATCAGCTCTGCAAGAGTTGCTAAGGGAGACTCTTAAAGCTCAGAATGGGACCTGGAAATGAGTCTGGGCTTGCGACATAGAACACGGCCCAACTTGGCTACGACCACAGCACAGGGAGATCGGACCAAAGGGAGAGAACTGCGGCGCTTGGTTCCAGAGGTGACTGGGACGCCGCCATTTTTCTACCCACAACAACCAAGGTGGGACCTCAGGTAGAGAGGCCAGGCTGGACCCCAGTAGAGGCTAAGACCTGCCTACACCAAACCACGCCCATCCCTGCTAGAGAGCTTTTTTTTTTTTTTTAACCAGTCCCTGGGGCAAAACCAACATGGATGCGCTGCCCTGATTAATTCCAGATCAATTCTTTCTATTCACATATATTTTCCCCTTCTCTCATTTCCATCTCGCCCCTCTGCTGGACTGGGCACTCTGTTCTCTGGTTTGCTTAAACAGTCACATTCAATCCATTCTCTAGATGAGTATTTTACAGCTCCACTGCGACCTTTCTTTCTCTCTCTCTCTCTCTCTCTGTAGTATCAGACAATATAGTTGCTCTAAGTAACAATATCCTCGTTTCTTTCTCACCTCCTACTATATTCTCCTCTTTCTCTCTCTGAATTAAGCCTCTTAGTCTCACTGCCTGGTCAGTGTCCTATTTGGCTTTCTCCCCGCCCTGATGTTTCTCTCTGTGTATATACTCCTCCATTAGCACCGCATACACCCTGCTCTCTATTTGTAGCTGGGAATTCTGCTTTTATACTTTTAGACTGTCCTTTGATTTTTGGAGGGTTTTTTTTTTTTTTTTCATTTTTCCTTTCCTTTTTTTTTTTTTCTTCTTCTTTCTCTTATTTTCTTTTTTATTTTTCTTTTCACTTTGCTCATTTGTTGGATTTGCCTGTACATTTGCTTGCCTTTGTTCCCTGTGTGTTTGTCTGTCTGGTTTCTCTTCCAGGGCTACCTTAAGAAACAAGCCAAAGTACACATGGTGGAGAGTTCCAAACACAACTTCAAGTAGGGAAATAAAATGATCAAACACCAAGACAGAACAAGAGACAACATTAAAAGAACACTTCATGAATGGAGAGATACTAGACAGTCAATGAGCCTTCTTTAATACAGCAGTACTCACAGGTGCAGAGTGCATAACAAGCTTTTAAAATTAACAAGAGACAGAAAGCTAGCCAAAATGATGAGAAGGAAGAACACTCCTCTAAAGAATTTCCAAGAAGAAATGACAGATACAGAGCTGGTTAAAACAGATATAAGCTACATAACTGAACAAGAATTTATAAAAAATGTCATAAAATTAATCGCTGGGCTTGAAAAAAGCATGAAAGACATCAGAGAAGCTATTGCTACAAAGAAAATGGAGCTTAAAAATAGTTGTGATGAATAAAAAATGCTATAAATGAGGTGCATAATAAAATGGAGGTGTCCAATGCACGGACTGAAGAGGCAGAGAGGAGAATAGGTGAATTAGAAGACACAATTACAGAAAAAGAAGCCAAGAAAGACAGAGACAAACTGATCCAGGAGCACGAAAGGAGAGTTCGAGAGCTGAGTGATATAATCAAACAGAACAATATCCGTATCATAGGAATTCTAAAAGAGGCAAAGAGAGGGGAAGGCACTGAAGGAGTCCTTGAATGAATTATGGCTGAGAACTTCCCCAATCTGGGGAAGGAAACAGATATTGAAATCCAAGAGACACAGAGAACTCCCCTCAGAAATAACTTGCATCAATCTTCTGCACGACATATCATAGTGAAACTGGCAAAATATAAGGACAAAGAGAGATTTCTGAAAGCAGCTAGGGATAAAAGGGCTCTAAAATACAAAGGGAGACCAATAAGAATAGTTACAGACTTACCTATTGAAACTTGGCAGGCCAGGAAGGAATGGCAGGAAATCTTCAATGTGGTGAACAGAAAAAAATATGTAGCCAAGAATCCTCTATCCAACAAGCTTGTCATTCAGAATAGAAGGAAAAAGTCTCCCCAAAAAAAACAAAAAGTAAAAGAATTCATCACCACTAAACCAGCCCTACAAGAAATCCTAAGGAGGACTCTATGAGGGAAATGTTGCAAGGAACACAAGGTACCAGAGACACCATCACAAGTATGAATCCTACAGAGAACAATGACTCTAAACCCATGTATTTCAATAATTACATGGAATGTAAATGGACTAAATGCTCCAATCAAAAGACATAAGGTAGCAGAATGGATAAAAAAACAAAAACCATCTATTTGCTGTTTACAAGAAACTCATTTTAGATCTGAGGACGTTTCAGATTGAAAGTAAGGGGATGTACAAATATCTATCATACTACTGGAAGTCAAAAGAAAGGCGGAGTAACCATACTTATAACAGACTAACTGGATTTTAACGTAAAGGCAGTAACAAGGGATGAAGAAGGGCGTTATATAATAATTACAGGGTCTATCCATCAGGAAGACTTAACAAATATAAATGTCTATGCACCGATTCAGAAATACCCCCAAATACATAAAACAATTAATCACAAACAGAAACAAACTTATGAATAAGAATGTGCTAATAGCACGGGACTTTCATACTCCACTTACAGCAATGGATAGATCAAATAGACAGAAAAATCACTAAAAAAAAGTGGACTTGAATGACACATTGGACCACATGGATTTGACAGATATATTTAGAACTCTACATCCTGAGGCCATGGAATTCACTTTCTTCTCAAGTGTGCATGGCACATTCTCCAAGATAGATAACATACTGGGTCATAAAGCAGCGCTCAAAAAATATAAAAGAATCGAGATCATACCATGCACATTTTCATATTACAATGCTGCGAAACTTGAATCACAGGAAAAAGTCTGGTAAACCTCCAAAAACATGGATGTTAAAGAACATCCTACTGAATATTCACCAAAATTCACATGTGAAGAGAGAGAAAATCTGAACAGACCCATAAAGTTAAGAAACTGAATCAGTTATCAAAAATCTCCCAACAAATAAGAGCCCTGGGCCAGATGGCTTCCCTGGGATATTCTACCAGATATTTAAATCAGAGTTAATACCTACTCTTCTCAACATATTTCAAAAATAGAAATGGAAGGAATAATTCCAGACTCATTCTACAAAGCCAGCATTACTCTGATTCCTAAGCCAGACGAGATCCAGCAAAAAAAGAGAACTACAGGCCAATATCCTTGATGAATACAGATGCAAAAATCCTCAACAAGATACTTGCAAATCGAATCCAACAGCACATGAAAAGAATTATCCACCTTGATCAAGTGGGATTCATTCCTGGGTTAGAGGGATGGTTCATTATTCACAAATCAATCAATGTGATCCATCACATCAACAAAAGAAAAGATAAAAACCATACTATCCTGTCGACAGATGCAGAAAAAGCATTTGACATAATACAGCAGCCCTTCTTAATAAACCCCTCGAGAAAGTCGGAATAGAAGGAAATTACGTAATCATAAAAGCCATCTATGAGAAGCCCTCAGCTAATATCATTGTCAATGGAGAAAAACTGAGAGCTTTCCCCCTGAGATCAGGAACACGACAGGGATGTTCACTCTCACCACTGTTGTTTAACATAGTGCTGGAAGTCCTAGCATCAGCCATCAGACAACAAAAGGAAATAAAAGGCATCAGAATTGATAAAGCAGCAGCCAAACTTTCACTTTTCCCAGATGACATGATACTCTACATAGAAAACCCGAAAGACTCCACCTGAAGCCTGCAAGAACTGAGCCATGACTTCAGCAAAGTTGCAGGATACAAAATCAACGTACAGAAATCGGTGGCATTTTTATACACCAATAATGAAGCAACAGAAAGAGAAATCAAGAAACTGATCCCATTTACAACTGCCCAAAAAAACCATAAAACAGCTAGGAATAAACCTAACCAAAGATATAAGAGATCTGTATGATGAAAACTATAGAAAACCTAAGAAGAAAATTGAAGAAGACACAAAGAAATGGAAAAACAATCCATGCTCATGAATCAGGAGAATAAATGTTGTTAAAAAATGTCACTACTACCCAAAGCAATCTACACATTCAATGCAATCCCAATCAAAACTGCACCAGCATTTTCTCAAAGCTAGAACAAACGATTCTAAAATTTATATGGAACCACTAAAGACCCCAAATAGCCAAAACGGGTGGCATCACCATCCCAGACTTTAGCCTCTACTACAAAGCTGTCATCATGAAGATAGTATGGTATTGGCACAGAAACAGACACATAGACCAATGGAATAGAATAGAGAACTCAGAATTGGACTCACAAATGTATAGCCAATTAATCTTTGACAAAGCAGGAAAGAGTATCCAATGGAAAAAAGACAGCTTCCTTAAGAGAGGGTGCTGGGAGAACTGAGCAGCAACAGACGGAAGAATGAAACTGGATAATGGTCTCACACCATACACAAAAATAAACTCAAAATGGATAAAGGACCTGAATGTGAGACAGGAAACCAGCAAAACCCTAGAGGAGAAAGAAGGAAACAATCTCCTTAATCTCAGCCGCAGCAATTTCTTACTCGACACATCCCCAAAGTCAAGGGAATCAAGAGCAACAATGAAGTATTGGACCTCATCAGGATAAAAAGCTTCTGCACTGCAAAGGAAACAATCAACAAAACTAATAGGCAACTGACAAAATGGGAAAAGATAGTTGCAAATGACATAGTGGATAAAGTGCTAGTATCCAAAATCTATAAGGTACTCTCCAAACTCCACACCTGAAAAACAAATAATCCAGTGAAGAAATGGGCAGAAGACATGAACAGACACTTCTCCAAAGAAGACATCCAGATGGCCAACAGACACATGAAATGATGCTCAGTGTCCCTCATCATCAGGATATACAAATCAAAACCACACTGAGATACCACCTCATGTCAGTCAGAATGGCTAAAATGAGCAAATCAGAGAACTCTAGATGCTGGCGAGGATGTGGAGAAACGGGCACCCTCGCACACTGTTGGTGGGAATGTAAACTGGTGCGGCCCCTCTGGAAAATAGTGTGGAGATTCCTCAAAAAATTAACAATAGAACTCCCCTATGACCCAGCAATAGCACTGCTAGGAATTTACCCAAGGGATACAGGAGCGCTGATGCACAGGGGCACATGTACCCCTATGTTCACAGCAGCACTTACAACAATAGCCAAATCATGGAAAGAGCCTAAATGTCCATCAACTGACAAATAGATCAGGAAGATCTGGTTTATCTATACAATGGAATACTGCATGGCAATGAGAAAGAATGAAATCTGGCCATGTGTAGCAACCTGGATGGACCTTGAGGGTGTTATGCTGAGTGAAATAATCAGACAGAGAAAACAGATACCATATGCTCCACTTGTAGGAGGATTAGGAGAAATTTAACGGAAGATCATAGGGGTGGATGAGGGCAAAAATAGTTGGGGAGAAGAAGGGAGACAAACCAGGAGAGACTCTTGAATACTGAGAACAAACTGAGGGCTGATGGGGGGAGGAGGTGTATGGTAGGAGGGGAAGGGGAGGTGAAAAACACCTGCTGGGATGAGCAGTGGGTGTTATATGGAATCCAACTTGACAATAAACTATGAAAGAAAAAGAAAGAAAACTTATGAAGAAAACTGAAGACACAAAGAAATGAAAAAATATCCATGCTTATGGACTGGAAAACCAAATATTGTTAAAATGTCAGTACTACCCAAAGCAATCTACACATTCAATGCAATCCCAATCAAAATTGCACTGGCATTCTTCTCAAAGCTAGAACAAATAATCCTAAAATTTGTACAGAACCATAAAAGACCCCAAAGAGCCAAAGCAATATTGAAGAAAATCAAAACAGGAGGCATCACAATCCCACACTTTAGCCTCTACTACAAAGCTGTCGTCAACATAGTATGGTATTGGCACAAAAACAGTCACATAGACCAATGGAATAGAATTGAGAACCCAGAATTGGACCCAAAAGCCAACTAATCTTTGACAAAGCAGGATAGAGTATCCAATGGAAAAAAGACAGTGTCTTTAGCAAATGGTGCTGGGACAACTGGACAGCAACATACAGAAGAATGAAACTAGACCACTTTGTTACACCACACACAAAAATAAACTCAAAATGGATAGAAGACCTAAATGTGAGACAGGAAATGGTCAAAACCCTACAGGAGAAAGCAGGAAAGACCCTCTTTGACCTCAGCTTCAGGAATTTCTTGCTTGACACATCTCCAAAGGCAAAGGAAATGAAAGCAAAAGTGAACTACTGGGACCTATCAAGACAAAAACTTCTGCATTACAAAGGACAATCAACAAAACTAAATGGCTACCAAGGGTATGGGAAAGGATATTTGCAAGTGACATATCAGATAAAGGGTTAGTATCCAAAATCTATGACAAACTTACCAAACTCAACACCCAAACAACAAAATCCAGTGAAGAAATGGTCAGAAGACATGAATAGGCACTTTTCCAAAGAAGACATCCAAATGGCCAACAGATACATGAAAAGATGCTTAACATCATTCGTCATCAGGGATCACAAATCAAAACCACACTGAGAAACTATCTCACACTGGTCAGAGTGGTTAAAATTAACAACTTAGGAAACAACAGAGCTGCCGAGGATGTAGAGAAACAGGAACTCTCTTGCACTGTTGGTGGGAATACAAACTGGTGTAGCTGCTCTGGAAAACAGCGTGGAGTTTCTTCAAAAAATTAAAAACAGAACTACCTATGACCCAGAATTAGCGCTACTAAGAATTTATCCAAAAAATACAACAGTGCTGATTCATAGGAGCACATGTACCCCAATGTTTAAAGCAGCGTTTTCAACAACAGCCAAATTATGGAAAGGGCCCAAATGTCCATCAAATGGTAAATAGATTAAAAAAAGTGGTGGTTTACATATACAATGAAATACTACATAGCAGTTAGAAAGAATGAAATCCTGCCATTTGCCACAAGGTGGATAGAACTGGAGTGTATTATGCTAAGTGAAATAAGTCCATCAGAGAAAGACAGATATCATGTTTTCACTCACTCATATGTGGAACTTTAGAAACTTAACAGAAGACCATAGGGGGAGGGGAAAAATTGTTTTAAACAGTGAGGGAGGCAAACCATAAGAGACTCTTAAATATACAGAAAAAACTGAAGGATGATGGGAGAGAGGGTAGGGGAGAGAGGAAAATGGGTGATGGGCAGAGGAGGGCACTTGTTGGAATGAGCTCTGGGTATGTATGTAAGTGATGAATCATAGAAATATACCCCAAAACTAAGATCACACTGTATACACTGTATGTTAGCTAAACTGACAATAAATCATATTTTAAGAAATAAATTTTTAAAATATATAAAGACAAAAAGAAAACTCCTAAAAGGAATAAACAAAAAGCAATTAGTTACATACAAGGACACCTGAATATGACTATAAACTAACTTTTCAAGAAAAACACTGCAAGCCCAAAGAAGTTTATGATAATTCAAAGTGCTCAAAGGAAAAAACCTACAACCAAGAATACTCTACCTGGCAAGGATATCATTCAGAATTAAAGGAAAGATAAAAAGTTCCCCAACAAAAGTTAAAGAAGTTCATCATCATTTAAAATTCAAAAGAGACTTCATTAAATGAAAAGAGAGAATCATTACTAGAAGTACAAATTGTGAAAATAAAAGATTTCACTGGTAAAACTAAACATATAGTAAATGAAGTAGATCAATCACTTATAAAGCTAGTACAAAGGTTAAAAGACAAAAATACTAAAATCAATTATACCTACAATAATTCATTATGGAATACACAAAATACAAAGATGTAAAATATGACATCATATACATAAAACATGGAAGGAGAAGTAAAAACCTAATCTCTTAGAATATTTTTTTTTAATGTTTTTTTATTTCTAGGAGAGAGAGAGAGAGAGAGAGACAGCGTGAGCAGGGGAGGGTCAGAGAGAGAGGGAGTCACAGACTCTGAAACAGGCTCCAGGCTCTGAGCTGGCAGTCAGCACAGAGCACGACGCGGGGCTCGAACCCACGAACAGCGAGATCATGACCTAAGCGAAAGTTGGACGCTTAACCGACTAAGCCACCCAGGCACCCCTCTTAGAATATGTTTAAACTTAAGCAAACACCACCTTAAAACAGTTATATACATAAAATGTTATATATGAACCTCATGATAACGACAAACCAAACCTACAATAGACCTAAAAAAATAAAAAGAATGAAAAAAGCATATGCTAAAGAAAGTCATCAAATCAAACGGAAGAGATTAAAGGATAGGAACATGGTAGAACTACAAAAACTAGCAGAAAATAGTTAACAAAACACCATTAAGTACATACCCAATATTAATCCTTTCAAATGTAAATGGAATAAAATGATGTAATCAAAAGACAGGGCAACAGTATATTTTAAAAAGATCCTTCTGGGGCACCTGGGTGGCTCAGTTGGTTAAGTGTCTGACCTTGGCTCAGGTCATGATCTTATGGTTTGTGAGTTTGAGCCCCACCCCGGGCTCTGTGCTGACAGCTCAGAGCCTGGAACCTGTTTCAGATGCTGTGTCTCCCTCTCTCTCTGCTCCTTCCCTACTCACACTCTTTCTCTCTCAAAAATAAACATTAAGAAAAGAAAAAAAGATCCTTCTGGGGATGCCTGGGTGGCTCAGTCTGTTAAACATCCGAATCTTTTCTTTTTTAATTTTAATGTTTTATTTATTTCTGAGAGAGAGAGAGACAGTGTGAGCAGGGGAGGGTCAGAAGAGAGAGGGAGACACAGAATCCGAAGCAGGTTCCAGGCTCTGAGCTAGCTGTCAGCACAGAGCCCAACGACGGGCTCAAATCCACAAACCATGAGATCATGACCTGAGCCAAAGTAGGATGCTTAACTGACTGAGCCACCCAGGCACCCCAAACATCTGATGGATGATTATGGCTCAGGTCATCATCTCATGGTTCATGTGACTGAATCTGTGTCGGGCTCTGTGCTGACAGCATAGAGCCTGCTTGGGATTCTCTCTCTCCCTCTCTCTCTCTGACCCATCATCTTTAAAATAAATAAACTTAAAAAAATACAATAAAAAAGATCCATCTATATGTTAACTACAAGAAATTCACTTCAGATTTCAGAACACCTACAGACTGAAAGTAAATAAAGAGACAAAGATTTTCTGTGCAAATAGAAGCAAAAAAGAAAAAAGCTGTGGCAGCAATATGTAGAACAAAATAGACTTCAAAACAAAGACTGAAACAACACAGAAAGGCAATACCTAATGATAAAGCAATCTATGCAGCAAGAAAATTTAACAATTTTAAATATCTATGTACCAAACATAGGAACACCTACATATATTAAGCAAGTATTTAGAGACATAAAAGGAGAAACTGACATTAGTTCAATTATAGTAGAAGACTTTAACACCTCACTTAAATCCCTGGATAAATCACTCAGACAGAGACTCAGCAGCCAGTAGAAACACTGGCTCTGAACAACACAATAGATGAGACAGGCCTAACAGATACATACAAAACATTCCATCAAAATCCCTCAGAATAGACACTTTTCAAGGGTATAAAGAACATTCTTCAGTTGAGATCACCTGTTAGGTCACAAAAAATCTCTCAGTAAATTTAAGAAGACTGAGATTACATCAAGCATCTTTTCCAACCACAACACTATGAAACTAATGGTCAATTATAAAACAAAAACTTGAAAAAACACAAACACATGGAGGCTGAACAACATTATAGTAAACAATCAATGCCTCAATAAAGAAATCAAATGGTACATCAGAAAATACCTGTGTCAAATGAAAACAGAAATGCAGGAGTCCAAAATATTTGGAACACAACAAAATCAGTTGTAAAAGTTTATAGTGACACAAACCTACATCAAGAAACAAAATGAAAGCTCAAATAAACAAATGTAACTACGCCTAAAGGAAACACAAAAAGAAAAACAAAGCATAAAGTTAACATAAAGAAGGATAAAATGACAATCAAGAGTAGGAAAACTTACTGAATAAAGAAAAGATTAAACTAAGATCTGATCCTTTGAAACGAATCAAATAAATTGATAAACCTTAAGTCACACTATTAAAAGAAAAAGAACTTTAAAAAAAATCAGAGATGAAAGACCAATTACAATCAACACAACAGAAATACAAAGGGTAAGAGACTCCCACAAAACATTATACACCAACAAATTGGACAACCCAGAAGCAATGGATAAATTCCTAGAAACAATCTTCCAAGAATGACCTAGGAAGAAAAAAGAAAATATGGGCAGATTACTAGTAATGAAACCGAATCAGTAACCAAAATCCCCAACAAACCAAAATCCAGAATAAAATGGCTTCACAGGTGAATTCCACAAAAACTCTTAAAAAAGAGAGTTATCACCTGAGGCCCCTGAGTGGCTCAGTTGGTTAAGCATCCCCAATCAGCGCAGTTCATGATCTCAGTCGATGGGTTGAGTCCTACACTAGGCTCTGTGCTGAGAGCTCAGAACCTGGAGCCCTCTTTGGGTTCTGTATCTCCCTCTCCCTGTGCCCCTCCCTTGCTTACGCCTTCTTACTCTCTCTCCCTCCCTCTCTCTCTAAAAAATAAACATTAAAAAAATTTTAAAGAGTTATTAACACACTTATCCTTCCCAAAATATTCCAAAAAATTCAAATGGAAAAAAATGTTTCTAAATTCATTCTCCAAGACCAGCATTACAAATATACCAAAACCAGGGGCGCCTGGGTGGCTCAGTCAGTTAAGCATCCGACTTCGGCTCAGGGAATGATTTTATGCTTTATGGGTTTGAGCCCTGCATCGGGCTGTGTGCTGACAGCTAGCTCAGAGCCTGGAGGCTGCTTTGGATTTTGTATCTCTCTCTCTCTCTCTCTGACCCTCCCCTGCTCACGCTCTCTCTCTCAGAAATAAATAAAACATTTTTAAAAATTTAAAAAACAACAACAATAAATATACCAAAACCAGACAAAAACACTAAAGAAAATGACAGGCCAATATCCCTGATGGCTATATATGCAAAAATGTTAAATAAAACATTAGCAAACTGAACAAAACAATATATTAAAGGAACATTCACCATAATCAAGTGGAATTTATTCCATGGATGCAAGCATGGCTCAATATCTGCAAATATACCGATGTGACAGACCACATTAATAAAATAAAACCATAAAAATCCAGTATGCCTAATGTTAGTTGAGCGTCCAACTCCTGATTTTGATACAGGTCATGATGCCAGGGTCGTGGGAGTAAGACACATGTCAGGCTCTGCACTGAGCACAGAGCCTGCTTAATTAAGATTCTCTCTCCCTCTTCTCCTCTCCCGGGCTCACACTCTCTAACATACTAAAGGCGATATATGACAAAGTGGTTAACATCACAGTGGTGAAATAGCTGAAAGCTTTTCCTTCAAGATCAGGAACAAGACAAGGATGTCCCTGCTCACCATCTTTACTCATCATAGACTAGAAGTCCAAGCCACAGCAATCAGACAAGAAAGAAAATGTATCCAAATTGCTAAGGACTGAGTTAAGCTATCATTATTTGCAGATGACATGACACTATATACAGAAGATCCTGAAAATTCCATCAAGAAGCTATTAGACCTAATAAACAAATTCAGTACAGTAGCAGAATACGAAATTAATATGAAGAAATGTTATGTTTGTATATACTAATAAGTAATAGCAAAAACAGAAGTTTATAACTGCATCAAAAAGAACAAAATATCTAGGAATAAATTTAATGAAGAAGGCGAAAAACCTGTACTGAAAACTATTAAGATATTGATGATGGAAATGGGAGACAACACAAATAAATGAAAAGTTATGCCATGCTCAATGACTGAAAGAATATTGTTACAACCTCCATTCTACCCAAAGCAATACACAAATCCAATATACTCCCTACAAAATACAAATAGCATTTTTTATAGAAGAATAATCCTAAAATTCATATAGAACCACAAATGACCCCAAAAAGTCAAAGAAACTCAAGAGAGAAGAACAAAGCTGGAGGTGTCATGCTTCCAGATTTCAAACTCTACTACAAAGCTATAATAATCAAAACAGTATGGTACTGGCACAAAAACAGACACATAGATCAACAGAACAAAAGAAAGTCCATAATAAACTCATACATATATGGTCAATTAATCTCTAACAAAGGAAGCAAGAATATACAATGGTGAAAAGACAGTCTTCAATAAATGATGCTGGTAAAACTGAGCAGCTACACATAAAAGAATAAAAGTGGACTACTTTCTTATATCATATATAAAAATAAACTCAAAATGGAGTAAAGACCTAAAACATAAAACTCCTAAAAGAAAACATAGGCAGTAAAACTATGAACAGTCTTACCAGTATTTTGGGGTTCTACATCCTCAGGAAAGGGCAACAAAGGGAATAATAAACAAGTGGAACTATATCAAACTAAAATGTTTTTGCCCAGTGAAGCAAACCATCAATAAAACAAAAAGGCAACCCTCCAAATAGGAGAAATTATTTGCAATCATGGTCCTTTCAATTAATGTCCAAAATATATAAAGAACTCATTAAAATTCAACCCCAAACAACAAATAATCAGATTTTAAAATGTGGAGATGGGGAGCCTGGGTGGCTCAGGTGGTTGAGTGTCCAACTCTTGATTTCAGCTCAGGTTGTGATCCCAGGGTTATAGGATTCAGCCTGCTCCATGCCGACTGTGGAGCCTGCTTGAGATTCTCTCTCTCTCTGCCCCTGTTCTTCTCCCCTGCTTGCATTCCCTCTCTCAAAATAATCAATAAATCAATGAATATTTTTAAAATGGGCAGAGAACCTAAATAGAATTTTTCCTAATAATAAATACATAAAGATGGCCAACAGACACATGAAAAGATGCTCAACATCACAAATCATCAGGGAAATGCAAATCAGAACCACAATAAGATATTACCTTATACCAGTCAGAATGCCAGTATCAAAAAGACCAGAAATAATAACTGCTGGCAAAAATGTGGAGAAAAGGGAACCTATGCACTGTTAGTGAGAATATAGATTGGTGAGCCACTAAGGAAAACAGTCTAGAGGGCTTAATGATAGAAATACCTTATGATTGCTCTTGTATTCTTTCTAATGGAGTTTAGTGACTAATTTACCTAAAGGAAAATGTTATAACGCCATTTGGTTCACGTGTGAAGTGCCCTCCATAGCCAAATGTTGGGATTTTTTTTTTTCTTTTCGGTTGGATTGTTTGCAGATATTTAAATTTTATGAAATTTCCAAAGATTTTGGTTGGTAACCCCTTTTTTCTTCCAAATGATTTGAGATGTTCTTATGTTCTTACTGTGTGTTTTAAATATATATAAAAGAGCCACAAGCAAAAAAAAAAAAAAAAAAGAAATACCTTATGATCCAGTAATTCCACTTTGGGGTATTTACCTGAAGAAAATGACAATACTAATTTGAAAAGATATATGCTTGCCTATGTTTACTGCAGCATTATTTACAATAGCCAAGATATAGAAGCAACCTAAATGTCCACCAACAGATGAATGGATAAAGAAAAAGTGTGTGTGTGTGTGTGTGTGTGTGTGTGTGTGCACGCGCGCGCACACACACACACATGCAATAGAATATTACTCAACCATAAAAAAGAATGAAATCTTGCCATTAGCATGGTAAATGGATGGAAATCCATATGACAGAGATAAACCTAGAGGGTATAATGCTATATGAAATAAGTCAGACGAAGATACCACATTTTCACATATATGTGGAGCCTAAAAACAAAACAAATGAACAAAGAAAATAGAAACAGACTCACAAATACAGAGAATTGATGGTTGCCAGAGGGGTGGAGGGAGGGAATAGGGGAATGGGTGAAATAAGTGAAGGGGATTAACAGGCAAAAACTTCCAGTTTTAAATGAGATAAGTCACAGGAATGAAAAGTACAGCATAAAAAATGTAGTCAGTAATACTGCAATAATTTTGTATAGGTGAGAGATGGGAACTACCCTTATTGAGGTGAATACTGCATAATGTATGTAAATATGAAATGCTGTATACCTGAAACTAATATAATATTATGTCAACTACAATTTAAAGGAAGGGATTTCAAATTATCAGCCTTTCACTCCAGTTCCCTCTAGGGTTTCCACCTCATCCACATACATGCCCCCCACCCACCCCCCCGCCCTCTGCAGGTAGCCAGTCAATATTCTTTTTTGCTTTTCGTCTGTTTCTTTTTGTTCACAAGAAAAGATACATGCTTATATTCCATTTTTCCCTTTTCCCTTCTCAAGAAAGTTGCATTCTTTACTTTTTGGCACTTTGTATTTCACCCTTAAATACAGAGATCTTCATCATTCTTTTTGACAATTTACTTAATCACTCTCCTATAGATGAGCATTTAGGTTGTTTCCAATATTCTGAAAGGACAAATAATAATGTACTGAGTAACCCTGTGCATTTATTTTCCTAATTCTGGAGGTATATCTTCATGGAAAATTTACAGAAGTAGGGTGGCTGGAAAAAAACAAATGTAGTTTTGAAAGATATTACCAAATCTCTTTCCATCAGAGATATATCAATTTTTATTCCAGGAAACAATGTAACCGTGTCTGTTTTCTAATAGCCTGACCAAAGCACTGTTGTAATTTTTAAATTTACCAATCTTGGAGGTGAAAAATAACATCTCACTGTAAATATAATTTGCCATTCTCCTTTCATAGGTTTTCAGATATGCTTAAAATTTCATTAGTACTTGGGTGTATTTCTAGATTTTTATTATATTCCACTGATACAAGAAACAGTGTGCTTTCTTTGTTAATCACATCAAGAAAAGATTTTAGGGGTGACTGGGTGGCTCAGTCAGTTAAGTGACGAACTCCTGATTTCGGTTCAGGTCATGATCTCATGGTATGAGGGATTAAGCCCCACACTGGGCTCTGTGCTGACAGAGCAGAACCTGCTTGGGATTCCCTCTTTCGCCCTCTCTGTCTCTGCCCTCTCCCTTGCTCATGCAAGTGTACACATACATGCTCTCACCCTCTCTCAAAAATAAACAAGGGGGTACCTGGGTGGCTTAGTCAGTTAAGCATCTGACTGACTCTTAGTTTAGGCTCTGGTCATGATCTCACATTTTGTGAGTTCAAGGTCTGCGTCAGGCTCCATGCTGACAATGCAGAGCCTGCATTAGATTCTCTCTCTCCCTCTTTCCTGCTGACGCATGTGTGCACACTCTCTGTCTCTCTCAAACTAAACGTTAAAAAGTTAAAAAATAAACATTTTTTAAAAAGAAAAGATCATTCTATGACTCAGACCAAGATGTTTTAAAATCCGCTTTTTAACATGCCTCTTCAGAAACTAAGAGGACACCAGAAAGGAAAATTGGCAAGGGACAGGAACAGAAAATTCAAAGAAAAAGTAATCGAAATAGTTCTCAAGCTTCACTCATAGGAGAAATACAAATTAAAACCATCCATATAAAAAATTAACCAAGATCAACAACCTACTTTTTTTAAAATTTTTTTTAATGTTTTATTTATGTCTAGGAGAGAGAGAGAGAGAGAGACAGTGTGAGCAGGGGAGGGTCAGAGAGAGAGGGAGTCACAGACTCTGAATCAGGCTCCAGGCTCTGAGCTGGCAGTCAGCACAGAGCCCGACACGGGGCTCGAACCCACGAACCGCGAGATCACGACCTAAGCGAAAGTCGGACACTTAACCGACTAAGCCACCCAGGCGCCCCGACCAACAACCTACTTAAAAGGCTAAAATTATAAAACTTATGATGGGGTTACATCCTGATAAACCCATTGTATGTAAGTTGAAACTATTATTAGATCAACAATGTACTTAATACATCCAAACCACCAAATATCACAGCCTACCTTAAATGTTCTCAAAGCACTTCATTAGCCTCCAGTTGGGCAAAATCATCTAATACAAAACCTATTTTATAATATAGTTAATATAATTTTATTGAATTGTATCTAATACAGCTGGGCAAATATACAGCCTACAGTTGGGCAAAATCATCTAACACAAAGCCTATTTTATAATATAATTTCACATGTAATTTATTGAATACTATACAGAAAGTGAAAAGCAGAATGAGTGTAGAGGTAAAGAATGGTTTTAAGTCTACTGGTTGTTTACCCTTATTGTGGGGCTGACTGGGAGCGTGTGGATCACTGCTTCTGCCCAGGATCAGGAGAGAGTATCCTATCATGAATCTCCAAGGTGAGAAAAAAGTCAAAATTAAGAACCCGAAGTACAGTTTCTATTAAATACATATTATTTTTATACCATCATAAAGTTAAAAAAATCACAAGTTGAACCATAATAAGTTGGGGACTGTATTTGAAAAAGACTATAGGGGTAAATCTTCATGCCCTTTTATTTAGCAATGGATTCTTAGATTTGACGTTACAAGCATGAGCAAAAATTAATAGATAAAATGAACTAAATTAAAATTTAAAACTTTTAAGTATGAAAGGACATCTTTAAGAAAGTGAAAAGACAAGCTACAGAATGGGAAGGAAATCATTCCAAGTTAACTATCTGAAAAGAGTTTAGTATTCAGAATATATACAGAACTCTTACAATGCACAACAAAAGAAAAACCATCTAAGTTAGAAATGAACACAGGGCTTGAATACGCATTTCTTTAAAGAAGACATACAATGGCCAAAAAGCACATGAAGAAGATGTTGAAGATCACTGATAATTAAGGAAACACAAATCATGATGAGATACCAATGAGACACCAGTTCACAACCACTAGGACAGTTAAAATAAAAAAACTGGAAAATAGCAAGAGTTGGCAAGGATATAGAGAAAAGAGAATCCTAGTACAGTGTTGGTGGGAATATAAAATAGTGCAGCCACTAAGGAAAAGAGTTTGGAGAGGATGTGAAGAAATAAGAATTCTTATACATTTTTTTGGAGGAATACAAAATGCTGCAGCTGTTATGGAAATATCTGATGGTTCTCTAAAAAGGAAAAGCAGAATTACCATATGACCCGGCAACCCCCCAAGTACTCAAACAGAATTTGTTCATAAATCTTTACAGGAGCAATATTCACAATATCCAAAAGGTATAAATAATCCAAATGTCCACTAACAGATGAATAAATTAAAAAACTGTGATCTACACTACAGTTATTCAGCCATAAAAAGGAATGAATTACAGATACATGAACTACCCTGATAAACCTTGAAGGCATTATGGCTAAGAGAAAGATATCAGACACAAAAGGTCATATACTGAACAACTACTTTTATATAAAATGACCAAAATAGGAAAATGTACAGGAACAGAAAGCAGATTAGTATTTGCCAAATGTTAAAGGAGGGAGGAGAGATGAATGGGGAATGATCACTTAATGAATATGAGGTATTCTCCTGCAGTGATGAGAAAGTTACAATACTAGAGAGAAGTGGTTCAACACTGTGAATGTGCTAAAAGTTACTGAACTATACAATTTAAAATGGTTAATTATGGTACCTCTGGGTGACTCAATTGGTTCAACGTCTGACTCTCAGTTTTGCCTACATCATGATCCCACAGTTCATGAGTTCTACCCCTGTGACAGGCTCTGCGCTGACTGCAGAGCCTGCTTGGGATTCTCTATCTCTCCTTCTTTTTCTGCCTCTACCTGTTTCTCTCTCTCAAAATAAGTAAATAAACTTAAAAGAAAAAATTAATGGTTAATTGTAAAGATAAAAATAAATAACTAAATAGATAAAATGGTTGACTATATGTGGAGTGAATTTCAACTCAATTTTTAAAAAGTCAACTGGTACATCATTCTTCAATCATTTATAAGACCAACTACAAAATTTGATAAGAACATTTCGTTGAAAAGACTGAAAAGAAACATTTTCATGTATTACTAATAGGAGTAAAAATGGGTACAATTCCTAGAGCAGGAAGTTCAGCAATATCTAATATAATTTACAAATACATTTTCTGACAGACATTCCTCCACAAAGAACAAACAAGGTATACACAAAATTACTCACTACAGTATTGTCTGTAATAGCAGAAGACTACAAATCATAAAAGGGCATGTTAACAGACTGGTTAAACTAAATTATCATACATACACACAAAGAAGCCCTAAGATCCTATATTGAAAAAGCTCCCTATATACCATTATCCTTTGTGTAAGAGTAGTGGCGAAGAAAAATATATTCTTACATATGCATATGGAAATTAGATAAATAATGCAGATAGATAGATGATATACAACAAAATAGTTAAAAGCAGTTAACTCTGGAGTAGATGAAAAGGCAGGAAGTGGTAAAGACTTTTTGCTTCATATCTTTTAAAGCTTTCTGGTTTTCTGAATGTTGGGAATGAACTACAAAAGGAAAAAATTCAGAGACTACCAATTGTTTTAAAATCAAAACCCAAACCAGGGCACCTGGGTAGTTCAATCAGTTAGTTGACTATTGATTTCAGCTTAGGTCATGATCATGCAGCGGTGGGATGGAGCCCCACATCTGGGATTCTCTCTCTTCCTCTCTCTCTGCTCCTCCCCCATTAGCTTTCTCACTCTCTCAAAATAAATAAATAAACTTTTAAATCAAAACACAATCCAACAGAACACTTATATAGATTAGATAATTCACGTAAAGTAGGTCACTCATGCTTTGTCTTACCAATCTTAAAACTGCAAAATTAACAAAGTCTTTTTCCTCCAAAAAGCATAATCTCCTGCCACTCTTCATCAATCTCAATGCTCTAAGATTCAGGTTCAAACTCTGTGTCCAAGAGTGTAGCCTGCTTTCTTATCTTGAGGCATTTATACGTAATCTGTTACCTTTGGCCTTTCTGGTCTCTCCTACTTTTCTTTTACTCAGTCTTAGTCTCACCACAGTTTTTCCTCTAAGATGCACTTTCTTACAAATACTCCCACATTCACACATACACAGAGATACAAAGCCTACACTAGATCAGAAGCCCTTCCTTGTTATCCCCATAGTATCCTGTCCTTAGAGATACAGACTCCAGATTGAGACAAGCCTGACTCTGAATCTTGAGTTTGTCACTTAAACTATACGTCCAAACACTTCTAAGCCCTTTATTCTGTTTCCTGATCTATAAAAATCATATTTGCCTGACAGAACTGTTAACCAGTATATTAAATGAGCTAATATATATAAAGCACAGAGCTTGACACATATTAAATTGTCATTAAACTGTCAATAAATGGTGGCATTAAAAGCCACCATTAAGTGGCACTGAGCACTTCACTGAACTACTGGTATAATTTCCCTCTTTGCTCCTTGTAATAAAGCCTCTTTTGAAAATTATACATACTCTAATACTGACTGCGGCAGAGACAGTCTTCATAACATTTGTATACTCTGGAACAGTGCTTAGTCCAAGATAGAGGTGTTCTGTAAATATTTTATAAAAACTACTTGTGTCAATACTGTGAGTGACAAACAAAAATTAAAAAGTTTTCAAGATACCAAATGAATCAATGATCTCAATAAAAGATCACTGTACTTTCTGCACTGGAAAGAGAAGAATGCTGATCTCCCTTAAACCCCTCACCCCCATGTAACACAGAATAATCTATTAGGATTTATTATTCCTGAGAAGAAAAATGTCTATCAGTTATCTATTAATATGATAAAAATAAACTTACATTTTATTTTTAAAAAAACTATCTATAGATATCCAACAGATGATAAACCTAAGAAACCAGATTCTGGTACTTATGTTACCTTAAGCAAATTATTTAAGGTTTAAGCACTTCATCTATGCAATGAGGACCTTATACATACTGAAGAAGAAATAAAATAATGAATATTAGGAACTATCAAAATTCCTAATCTGAAGCATAACTAGAAATACTGTCAGTAAATATTATAAAAACTTATGATCTAAAACGTTGATTCATATATTCCTTAAATGAGTTTTAGATTTCCTTCAAAATTTCATAAAATTTTATAAACTTGTTCTTTCATAGCAAAACTGAACCAAAACAAAATGAAACAGCCTTAAATATAATTTTCTTTATCAGAAAGAGATCAGCACATCATTCTAGAATGGATTATATATAACTAAAGAAAGGTGAAGTAGTTTGACACTGCTGGACTACTAGATTCAATGTACATTATTTATTCTAACATTATGTACCTCGACATCCTGAACACTGGATAAAAAAGTTGATTAAATCCAGAAGCGCGATGTCCCTGTCTTGTTTATATGATTCAATCCAGTCATCCACCACGGACTGTAGAAAAAAAATATATAAAATGAAAATTTTTTAAAATTGCTATTACAGAAAATAAACTTTTTAAGGTCTGTGATTTTATGTGTGTGTCTACTTCAAATACCTGAAATCATGTCTCTGTAGCCAAATAAAAGTAAAGATTTCTTTATTTTCAAGGTAATTAAAAGATTAGTTACTAGTTTCAAAAGCTTGTTTAACCTAGACCACAACACAAATCTGACTAGTCTAATAATTATTAAGCAACTATAGATACCAATATTCAAACCAGATTGTGGAAATAATACAAAAGCTAAACTAATTACACTTACACATGGAAACTGTCCATGTATCCAAAAAAAAACCTATTCCATTAGTAGTGCATAAAAAGAATACACACCATATATAACCAAATGCATTTTTTCAGGAATGAAAAAATGAGTTAATAACGGGAAACCAAATAATTCAATTTATAAATGAAATGAAGAAAAATTAAATGAAATTACTAGATCTCAAAATGGTATCTGACAAAATTGTGCAGCCAAGCTTAATAAACAACTTCTAGAAAAAGTAAAGTTAGATGAAATATATATAAACAAGATAAAGACAAAGACTATAATAGATCTGTTGTTGAAATGCTCAAGACATTTCAACTTAAAAATGAACAAGGCAAGGATGTATCACTAATTATGACACAGGTTTTAAGTTTTTAGTTAAAGCAAAAATTACTAAAATGATGAAGAGAATTCTCCCTTTCCAACAGTTGAAAAAAAAACAATAGTCTACTAAAGTGACTCAAAAGATTCACAATGGAAAAAATTTGATTAAGACAGGTGACAAAGACAAATGTACAAAATAACTTTTAGATACTGGCAATATATAAGAAACATAAATGGATGAGCAATATGTTCACAGCTAGTTACCTAATTATAAATTCAAGAAAGGTATAAATGTTAATGAGGTAAATTATAAAAACTAGAGAATACAGAAAATTACCTAAATAAGTTTTATGTACTGAGTTAAAATTTAAAAAAGAAAAAACCCTTAGAGCTCTACCAATAAAGTCTTTCCAGATTGTTAGGCAAATTTAATGTGATTCCATGTAGTATACTTGTAGGCTACCTGGTTTGAGGTTTCTTCGGGTAGAGGTAGGATATCACAGAAAATGTATGAAAATAATTTTTAAACACTTTTAAAATCAATTCTTACTTTTGTATGTAAGTACAGTTATATACAGTAAGACATAGGAAACTTAAGTTACACCTTGATGAAATTTTACAAATACATACACCTGTGTAATCATAAGCAATATGAAAATATAAAATATTTCCAGAACTGAAGCAGCTCCCTAAATACTCTCTTCTATTCAGTAACCATCCCCAGCCCAAAGGGTTTAAGAGTGGAAATGTGCTTGAAACTCATATAAGTAGTATCATTTTTTATGTCTAACTTCTTTCAATCAAAGTTCTATCACCTATTATGTGTACCACTACTTCCTTTGTATGCATTTCTAGGTAGCATCTGATTATATTAACATACGACAATTTATCACCCATTTAACTGGTGAAGGACATGACTTTTGTTTCCATTTTAAGGCTATCAGGAACAAAATTGCTATAAATATGACTGTACACTTATTTTGATGGACATAAACACTTGTTTCTGTTGTATATATATCCAACAGCAAACCTATTAACACATAGAACACATATAATGTAAATGGTAAGTAGACAATACCAATTTTCTAAAACAGGTATATTAAATTATATGTTCATCAACCATGTACAAGATCTACCAATGTATGAGATTCTAAAACAGGTATATTAAATTATACATTCATCAACAATGTAAGAGATCTACCAATGTATGAGATTGGGCATTCCACATCCTCACCAATACTTATATTATCAGTCCTATTAATTTAACCATTGTGGTTGAGCATATATCTTCTTTAACAACCTCTTTCACTCAATCTACCAATGTATGAGATTGGGCATTCCACATCCTCACCAATACTTATATTATCAGTCCTATTAATTTAACCATTGTGGTTGAGCATATATCTTCTTTAACAACCTCTTTCACTCAAGAGCAACCACATTCCCTTCTTGGATGTGAAAAGAGAGGACTTTTTAAAACTGTTCATGACTATAACACTATGTATCTCTATTTCATCACATTAGTGCCTGGGAGGTTTTACCTTAAAAAAAAAAACAAAAACAAAAAAACCACAGAAAATTAGATAGAATATACAGTTGTAGAAGAGGGTTAAAAAAAAAAAAAACAACCAAAAAGAAAGAATATCATGGTATCTGTTCAAGGTTAAGCTCAGCCGAATAATGTGTCAAGGACATGGTTGACTAAGAATGGTGGTGAAGACAAAGAATGGATAAATCAGGTCAAGTTATTTTTAAATTCATGGCCCATGCAGAAATGCTTTCTGACCAAGGTAAGGAAGTATGGCACAAGGCTAAAGAAGAACCATTTCTCCACTTCTGTAGGGGGCCCAGCATTGTGAAAACACTCTGAAGATGGTGAACAAATTTTCTTCAATTCCCAAAATGACAGTATCAATTTATAATCTCACCAGTTAGATGTGAGGAGCCCAGAAACATTCTGAATAAAACTAGTGAACAGAGAATTGCATAAATATCAAAATTTAACACAAAGATACTGAAAACAATATAGGCTGAAAATAATATAGGACTAGAATAGCAGTAAGAAAATAGAGTACAGAAATAAATCCAGGTATATATAGAACTTAAGCTGTGACTAAATTTCAATTTTTTGAGGGAAAAGGTGGTTAATTTAATAAATGATTTTGGTATAACTGGTTATTCATCTGAAAGGAAACCAATTATACCTTTTAAAAGAGTGGGATGTAGGCAAAAGAATCTAAAGAACTAAACTCAAGAGAGATAAAGGCTTCTTCGATTGGCAGACACTGGTGATTATTAGAGACATTGCCAAGCATGGGCATAGGTAAATGGATTATACAGTATTTCATAATATATAAGGCCTTAGGCTGTGAGACAGGATAAAACAGAAAACTTCTATAAGGCACATCAAAATTAAATTGCTGGGATCTTTAATAGAGAAAAAAATTTTTAAGTAGCCATAGGGTCCATACAGGGGACCAAAGCATATGAATATGTACACATCTCATTAAAAAAAATGAAATCCGGGGGCGCCTGGGTGGCTTAGTTGGTTAAGCGTCCAACTTTCGCTTAGGTCATGATCTCGCGGTTTGTGGGTTCGAGCCCCACGACGGGCTCTGTGCTGACTGCCAGCTCAGAGCCTGGAGCCTGTTTCAGTCTGTGACTCCCTCTCTCTCTGACCCTCCCCTGCTCACGCTGTCTCTCTCTCTCTCTCCTAGAAATAAAAACAACATTAAAAAAAAAATGAAATCCAAGGTATTATGGAAAGACATATTTAAAGTACTGAAAGATAAAAAACTGCCCATCAGTTGGCAAAAAAACCCCTAGCTTCCCTATAATCCCACAAAGATCAACAAGTGGACAGCCCCAGGGGACCACTAGAGTCCACATAGGACGTTTTAACAAGAAAAGTGAGAATAATCACAAGAAGAGAAGGAAGGAAACTTCATCTTGCCTGCAAAATCTCATTCCCCAAACTAAGACAGTTTACAATGCTCACAAGAAACTTCCCAGCTAAAAATGGTTCCTCTTGTGGGGCACCTTGGTGGCTCAGTTGGTTAAGTGTCCGACTTTGGCTCAGGTCATGGTCTCATGGCTCATGAGTTCAAGCCCCATGTCAGACTCTGTGCTGACACCTCAGAGCCTGGAGCCTGTTTCAGATTCTTGTCTCACTCTCTCATAGATATACTGAGCCAGCTAGGAACAAGGAATAAAAGCAGAAGCTATTAATAGCAGACAAGCACCAGGAGCCACCATGGTTCACAGAGACCTGCTCTGCAGACAAACTCGGTGTATTTCACCACTGACAAAACCAAAGGCTAGCACAGCCACTGTGGACTCCCACAGATACTGCCAGCTCTCCTCTCAGGTATTTTTGTTAGCTGAAACCAGCTGCATAAGTCCTTTTCTCAAACCTTCCCCTGCCACCATCATATCTACACCACAGCCATGCAGGACCTCTATAGCTGCATAAGAGTAAGAAGCCAGTCACCTAAGTCCCTCCCCAGCCCCACGGGAGCCGAGGAGCTGCACACATAGCCAACTTGAGCTTCTACAGTTAGATGAGCATAGACACCAGCCTAGTGCCACCCTCCATCACTGAACACTGTTGCCCATGCTCAGAGTTAGCCCCTCTTGCTGTGCACCACTGTCCTAACACCCATCACTGGCCTGCACTGTAGCATGCATGCTCAAGGCTAGGGGAACATGCAACCACTGGTGAGTACACCAAAAGCCAAGAAACCCTGCAGCTGCTGGTAGGCTCAGATCAGGCCCTGCCTTCTGTCACTGTCCAGTACCACCTTGCTCACTTGTACCTAGCTCCTCCAGGCTGCATACCTACACTCTCACCCAAGCTCCCTTCCATGATTTCCACTGCAAAGGGCATGTCTGGAGGGAGAGTATGAAACCACAGGAGGGGATATTGTCAGCCAGGGCCTCCACAGTTACCAGGGAGCCCATAACTGGTTTTAGCCCTTACTATCTGCACTGATACTCACCACTACAACTGTGTCTGAGACAGGTCTCTTCCTCTGTATAGACACCTGAAGCTGACCACCACAGCTCAGTGTGTGTACACCACTGGCTCCGGGTACTGCCACTGCCTGCTTTGGTCCCTAGTTACCAAACCTGGAAGTGTTGCTTAGAACCAAAACAGCTCTCACGGCCACTGCGGATCTTCCACAGTGCTCACCAAAGACTGCCAAGTCCACACAGAGGAACCTGGTGGCATGAGCATAAAAGACATCATGCCTTTCTGAACCCAGTGCCACCATACGCCACATTTCTTACCCTACAACATTAGACCCAGGGTCATTGCATGATTAAGTGTGCCTTTACAATCAGGTGAAAGGCTCCCCGTATGGAAGTGTTTCGTTAGTCTGGAAGAGGTAACTGCTTCTTCAAATACATAGATATGAAAACACGTCTTCAGGATTATGAAGAATCAGTAAAATGTCTCCATCAAAGGAATATAGTACATCTCTAGAAACTGGCCCCCAAAATATGAACATCCAGTAACTGCAAAACAAAGAATTTAAAACAGTTTCTCGTGCTCACTTCTGCAAACATATGCTAAAATTGGAATGATACAGAAAAGATTTGCATGACCCCTGCGTAAGGATGACATGCAAACTCATAACATGTTCCATATTTTTTAAAAAATTCTGTAGCTACTGTGAGAGCTACAAGAGAACACAGATAAGCAATTAATAATATCAGGAAAAAATATAATAACAAAATGAGAAGTTCAAAAAAGAATACATAAGAAAGAACATAGAACATAGAAGAAATTCTAGAGCTGAAGAATACAATCACTAATAATGAAGTACTCAACAGATATTTTCAACAGTGAGGTTGAATAAGCTGAAGGGAGAATCAGTAAGCTGAACACAGATCAAGTAGAATTATCTAAATGCCGGAGCAAAGAGAAGAATGAAAAGGAATGAAGAAAGCTTATCTAATTATGCCATACTGACAAAAGAAATAATATATGCCTCATTGGAGTCCCAAAGGGAAACGAAAGACAGAAAATGAAGAAAGCTGATTTTAAAAAATAATGGATCAAGTTATTATTTAAGTTCTCTTTTCTTTTTGACACATCTGATTGTTCAACAGCATATTGTTTAAGCTCTACATATTTGTGAATTTTTCAGTTTTCTTTATGTAACTGATTTCTAGTTTACACTACTGTAGACATAAAATAAATATTTATTTCTTATTAAGACTTGTTTTCTGGCCTAATATATGACCTATCTTAGAAAACAGTTCTAAAATAGTTCTAAGTGACTTGAAAAAAATGTGTATTCTGTTCTTTTGGATGTAATGTCCAGCAAATATGTTAGAACCATTGGTCTAACCTGTCCTTAAGTCCTTATTGACTTTCCATATAAATGATCTATGAATTGATGTAAGTGGGGTATTAAAGAACCCACTATTATTGTATTAGTGAACATTTCCCCCTTTAGGCCTCTTAATATTTTCTTTAGATCTTTAGATGTTCTATGTTGGGGGCATAAATATTTACAAATGCTGTATCTTATTATTCTTATTGTAGATTCTTATTACAAATGCTTATCTTCTTATCTTCTTTATCATTATGTAACATGATTCAACGTCTCTTATTATAATCTTTGTTATAAAATCCATTTTGGCTGGTATAGGTATAGCTAATCCAGCTTTTAAAACTTTTAGTTTCCATTTGCATGGGATACCTTTTTCCACCCCTTTGATTTGTGCAGTGTGTGTCCTTGTATCTAGGATTAAGTCTCTTACAGCAACATGTAGATGGGTCTTTTATTTTTTTTAAATCCATTGAGCTACTGAGTGTCTTTTGATTTGAAATTTAGTCTATTTACATTTAAAGTAATTACTGATATGTATGGACTAACTGCCATTTTGTTAATTGTTTTCCAGCTATCTTTGTAGTTCTTCTCTATTCCTTTCTTCTTCCCTTGAGACACAGGAAAATGGAAATGTAACACCAAAATGCATGGGGTGCAACAAAAGCAGTTCTAAGAGGGAAGTTCACAGTGATAAATACTTACATCAAGAAAGAAGAAAAACCTCAAATAAGCAACCTAACTATACCTAATGGAGCTAGAAAAGAAAAAAAGGAAGAATAAAGCCCAAAGTTAGAAGAAAGGAAATAACAAAGATAAGAGTTGAAATAAAGACTAAAAATAGAAAAGATCAATGAAACTAAGAGCTGCTTCCTGAAAAGACAAACAAAATTGACAAACCTTTAGTTACTTGTCTAGAAGAAAAGAAAGAGGACTCAAAATCAGAAATAAACGGAGATGTTATAACTGATACTATAAAAATAGAAAGGAAAAGATGTTACTACGAACAATTAATCATATGCTAACAAACTGAACAACCTGAAAGAAACAGATAAATTCTTAGGAAAGAAACCTCTCAAGACACAACCATGATCTGACAGATAATCTGAACAGAACACTTACTAGTAACGGAGACTGAATAAGTAATCCAAAGTCTCCTAACAAACAGGTCCAGGACCAGTCAGCTTCACTGGTGAATTCTGCCAAAATTTCCAAGAGGAATTAATATAAAACCTTTCTAAGAGAAGAGGAGGGAAGTCTTCCAAACTTACTTTATAAGGCAAACGTTACCCTGATACCAAAACATGACAAGAATGCCAAAAGAAAATAAAATTACAGGCCAATATCACTCATAAACACAGATGCAAACTGATTAAGACAATATGAACAAAGTGAATTTAATAATATATCAAAAGTATCATACATAATGATTAAGTGGAGTTTATTCCAGGGATGCAAAGATGGCTGAACATTCACAAACTGTTGATGAGGTATACCACATTAACAAAATGAAGAATAGAAATCCTATTATTTTCTCAATAAATGTAGAAAAAGCATTTGAAAAAATTCAATATCCATTTATAATAAAAACTATCAACAAAGTAGGACAAAGAAAATGTACCTCAACATTTAATAAAAGCCATATGTGACAAGCCCATAGCTAATATTATACTAAATGGGAGAAAAATGGAAGCTTTTCCTCTAAGATCATGAAGAATACAAGGATGCTCACTATCACCACTTTTATTCAATATAGTATGGGAGGTCCTAGCCAGTGCAATTAGGCAAGAAGAAGTAGTAAAAGGCATATAAATCAGTAAGGTAGAAGTAAAACTTCCACTATTTGCGATAATATATACAAAGAAAACCTTAAAGACTGCATAAGAAAACTATTAGAACTAATAAACTCAGTAAGGGTGTAGTATACAAAATCAATATGCAAAAATCTGTTGCAGTTTTATATACTAATAATGAACTATCAAATAAAGAAATTAAGAAAACAATCCCATTTATAATTACATCAAAAATAATAAAATACCTAGAAATGTATAAAAAATAATGGCAAAAAACATAGGAGAGATTTGGACATCCAAGTTCATGAAGGTAAAAATTCATCTCAAAATTTCAACTGAAAAGTGTTCTCCAAGTCACATAAGAATAAAAGTGTCTAAACCTATAGACAGAAGTTTAAAATACTAAGAGAAAAAAAAATAATAATTGTCTCATAAAAAGAAACCCCAATAAGGCTTATCAGCTGATTTCTCAGTAGATCCTTTGCAGGCAGGAGAAACTATAATGATACATTGAAAGTGTCAGAAGAAACTGCCAATCAAGAATACTTTACCTAACAGAAATGTCCTTCAAACCTGAAGGTGAAGGGGCACCTGGGTGGCTCAGTCAGTTAAGCGTCTGACTTCAGCTCCAGTCATGATCTCACTGTTTGTGGGTTTGAGCCCCGCCATCCGGCTCTGTGCTGACAGCCAGCTCAGCCTGTTTCAGATTCTGCGTCTCCCTCTCTCTCTGACCCTCCCCTGCTCACGTTATCTCTCTCACTGTCTGTCTGTCTGTCTCTCTCTCTCTCAGAAATAAATAAAACATTAAAAAAAAAACAAACTGAAGGTGGAATAAAGACGTTTCCTAAATAAAAGTTGAGAGAATTCGGGGCGCCTGGGTGGCTTAGTCGGTTAAGCGTCCGACTTTCGCTTGGGTCATGATCTCGCGGTTCATGGGTTCGAGCCCCGCATCGGGCTCTGTGCTGACTGCCAGCTCAGAGCCTGGAGCCTGTTTCAGAGTCTGTCACTCCCTCTCTCTCTGACCCTCCCCTGCTCACGCTGTCTCTCTCTCTCTCTCTCTCTCCTAGAAATAAATAAAAAATTAAAAAAAAAAAAAAAAGTTGAGAGAATTCATCACCACTAAACCTACATTACAAGAAATGCTGAAGAGAGATCTCTGAGCTGAAACAAAAGGACACTAACATGAAAACGCATGACAATACACAGCACACTATAAAGGTAAAGAGATAGTTAGATTCAAAACCCTTAATATTATAATAGGGTAGAATGTTGACTACTTTAGTATAAAGGTTAAAGGACAAAAATATTAAAAATAGCTACAGTTTTAAATGTAATAAATACACAATATAAAAAATGCAAATGTGACATCAAAAACAAACATAAAATGGAGGGATCTTGTAGTGATATCTGCACTCTCATATTCACCACATCATTTTTCACAGTGGCCAAAATATGGAAACAACCTACATGTACATCAATAGATGAATGAATAAGGAAAATGTGATATCTAAACAACAACTACCACCACCACCACCAAAAACAAACAAAAACAAAAAAGGAAAATGTAGTATCTATATACTGGAATACTTTTCAGTCAAGACAAAGACGGAAATGCTGTCACTTGTGACAACCCAGATGAACCTTCAAGTCATAATACTAAGTGAAATATATTACACAGAGAAAAAAATATGCTGTCTGATATTACTTATTCCACAGGAATCTAAAAAAAGCCCAACTCAGAAAAACAGACATAGAGTGGTAGTTACGAAGGACTGGGAGATAGAGAAAATGGGAAGGAACTGATCAAAGGGTACAAACTTCCAATTAGAAGATTAACAAGTTTTGGGAGTAACATACAGAATAGTGACTATAGCTAATAACACTATATTCTATAATCTTAAATGTTGTCACCACAGAAACTAAATGGAAATAATACAAGGGGATGAGGGTATTAGCTAATACTATAATAGTAATCTTTTGTAATATACAAATATACCAAATCAAAGTTACATACTTTAAACTTACACAATGTTGTGTGTCAATTATATCTCAATGAAGTGAGGGAAAAAAAGAAAAAAATGCAGAAGTTTTTAGCCAGCAAAAAATATCTTTCAAATAAAAGCAAAATAAGAACTTTCAGACTAAGAAAATTAAAAACCAAGCAAATAGACTGAACCTTCCTCTTGAAAGACAGATACCATCCAGACTGTACAAAAAGACATAATCACATGATATCTATAAGAGACACACTTTAAATACAGAAGCAGAGTGGTTATACAGAAAGAATGAAAAAATATATATCCTGCAAACTTTAAATATAAAAAAGCTGTTAAAATCATTTTATATCAGACAAAATAGAAATCAAGACAAGGAGTAATGTAAATATAAAAAGATAGGTTTTATAATAATAAAGTGGTAAATTCATCATGGTAATATAAAAATTCTGGATTTTTATATACCAAATATTCTCAAAATACATAAAGCAAAAATTGAACTTAAAAGAAATACGCAAATTAATAATATTTCTGATTTTTAATATATCCCTCAGTAACTGTTAGAAGAAATAAACATAAATATAATAAATATACAGAAGATTTAAAAAGCACTAATAATAAACTTATAAAACACAACACGAACAATTATGGAATACATAGTGTCTTTAAAAACATTTTGAACACTTCCCAAAAGACCAAAGAGCAAGTCTCTATGAGTTTTTAAGGACTGAAAAAATACAGAGCACAGACTCTGGCCATAATGGATTTAAGTTAAGACATCAGTCTTACTGATGTCACAGTAAGAACACAACTAAAATATCCTCAAGTATCTGGTAATTAAAAAATGTTTTGAGCTGAATGATAATGAAAACACATTACCAAATTTGTAGAATGCAGCTAAAACAATGCTTAGCGGGAAATATACAGTTTCAAATACTTAGAAAAGAGGTCTAATTCAATTATTTAAGCTTACACCTTAAGAAACTATTACATTTTCTTATATGAGTTGTCCTCATAGAGGGAGTAGGGAAAGATAAGTAGTATAATTTCACGATTACAAAGAATACTTCATTTTTTTTTCTAAATAATATCTACATAGACCCAATATAGAGCTAGAACTTACAACCCTGAGATCAAAAGTCCCATGTTCCCCATTTCCAATGTCCCTCTCCTGAAAAATAATTAAAATAAAGGAGTACATGGTCTACCAACTGAACAGCCAGATAACCCACAACAATAATATACCTACAGTCTCTCAAAGAGAAGGTCTACATAGAATATCTGAATTACTAGTTACAGCTACACAATCATGCTGGCACCCAAGCTGACAGAAGCCCTGTTATTCTGTCTAAGAGGCCTCCAAGGTTGATGCTGAGAAATCAATACCTAGCTGATGGAAAGGGAAAACACAGAAAAGCATGGCAGATTTTTATAATTCAGGCTTGGAAGACATAGATATCACTTTGGGTAATACTTCATTGGCAGGAACTTATTAACTAGCCACATTGCAATGAAAGAGGAGTGGAGACACTGAGTCTCCATTTGCCAATACCCTCCTTGAACTTTTTCCACTATGAAAAGGGAAAAATACATTTTTGGTAAGTGGGCAGTAATGTCTGCCAAAAGCTGCCCCTCTGGCTACAAGTATTTATATGCAGGCTTCTTCCTTCACAGAAAAAAATACTTACTTGCGTGAATATTGCAGTACTCTTTACTGGAGCAAAAGAACTAAGCAATCTAAATATCTATAAAAGGAATGTTTCACTAAATTATGATATATACATAGAGTAAAATGAAATAACTATTAATACAAATGAGCTTTACCTATATGTTAGCACTAATTATATAAAAGGTTGTTTATGACATACTAAGTGAAAAAAAGAAATATATATGATTCTACATTTAAAATATCATGTACACATACATATATATACTAGTAACATGGAAAAGGGTATGAAAAAATTCTAATTGTGACACTGATAGGCTTGCCCTCATTTTATTCCAAAACACTTAAGTCTAAGACTTTACTACAAAAAAAATTTCTAAAAACTTAGCCACAGATTCTCATGAAAACCATAAGTAGCATTTTTTTTTTTACAAATAGTTTATTGTCAAATTAGTTTCCACATAACACTCAGTGCTCATCCCCACAAGTGTCCTCCTCCATGCCCATCCCTCCTCCCCCCCACATCCATCAGTCCTCAGTTTTTGTCAGCATTCAAGAGTCTCTCATGGTTTGCCTCTCTCCCTTTCCCCCACCATTTCAGCCCTTCTTCTCCCCCTTGGTCCTCCGTTAAGTTCCTCCTAATCCTCCTATACGTGCACACATATGATATTTGTCCTTCTCTGCCTGACTTATTTCGCTCAGCATAACACCCTCAAGGTCCATCCATGTTGCTACACATGGCCAGATTTCATTGTTTCTCATTGCCATGTACTATTCCATGGTATAGATAAACCACATCTTCTTGATCCATTCATCTGTTGATGGACATGTAGGCTCTTTCCATGTTTTAGCTATTGTGGAGAGTGCTGCTATGAACATTGGGGTACATGTGCTCCTATGCATCAGCATTTCTGTATCCCTTGGGGAAATTCCTAGCAGTGCTATTGCTGGGTCATAGGGGAATTCTATTGTTAGTTTCCTTAGGAACCTCCACACTGTTTTCCAGAGGGGCTGTACCAGTTTACATTCCCACCAACAGTGTAGGAGGGTGCCCGTTTCTCCACATCCTCGCCAGCATCTAGAGTTCTCGGATTTGCTCATTTTAGCCACTCTGACTGGCGTGAGGTGGTATCTCAGTGTGGTTTTGATTTGTATTTCCCTGATGAGGAGCGATGCTGAGCATCGTTTCATGTGTCTGTGGGCCATCTGGATGTCCTCTTTGGAGAAGTGTCTGTTCATATCTTCTGCCCATTTCTTCACTGGGTTGTTTGTTTTTTGGGCGTGTAGTTTGGTGAGTTCCTTATAGCTTCTTGATATTAACCCTTTATCTGATATGTCATTTGCAACTATCTTTTCCCATTCCGTTGGTTGCCTATTAATTTTCTGGGTTGTTTCCTTTGCTGTGCAGAAGCTCATAAGTAGCATTTGAATCAAAGATTATAGTAAAGTGAGAAAAAGAATTACATTTGCTATAACAATTTTATCATATTATATTAGAGGAGAGTATAATAAATAATTTGAGACAGTTAGAAAAATAACATTCTAAAACCTGGGAATGAAAAACTAAATAGAAAACAACAAAAAAATTCAGAGTTTTAAAGATAAAATACAAATATATGGCATAGAATAGTCAACGCTGTATTTAAAAATGAGTTTTAAATCTTCTAAGCTTTTTATAAGCTAAACCCAGAGGAAAGCTCAATCAATTCAATCTGGATCTCTACACAGTACAATGAGTGCATATACTTCAAACTCTAGTAGACAAATGTATTCTTTCAACAGGCCATTTGAGAAGACCTTGGTTACGCAGACAAGGACACAGAGAATTAGTATCCTATACTGTTGCTTAAGAGTAGATTCATTTGCTTTGGAGAAAACAGAAGCAGATGGCACAGATAACATGCTACATTGTAAACTAAAGATCCTAACTAGAAATCTTAAATAAATAACTGTATAATAATTACTATTTAGATTATTTTTTTCCATGTAGCTTTTAGCAATATAGAGTCCATGTTTTCCATGAATATGAATGTAAATACAACACAGGCAGACTAGAGTTCTGTATTACTCCAGGAGACTGACTAGACTGTTATTTTACCCTCAGGTATAAGCTAAGATGTTCTGGTTTTCAGAGCTCTCCAAAGACTGGTTTTTTTCCTGTTGTTGGCTTTCTTGTTGTGTGTTTTTGTTTTTTACATTAACACTTAAAGGGACAAACTGATTGATCCTACACATGTAACCCTATTTCTTTCACTCCCACTCCTTTCCCTCCTACATTAACTAACTGCAGTTACTGGCCACTGTGATCCCATTACTGCCTTTTTACATAACTATATTATTGCATAAGTTCAGAAAATTTTGATTTTAAGCTCAGATAAATGGTGTGATCCTTGAAGTGACAGGACAGATTTTATTTCATAGTTAGGAATGGAATCATAGTTTACAATATCATTTCAATACCATTTTTCAGACAAGTAAACATAATGTCCCATACACAGCATATTTCATACTTGCACTTGATACTACTTAGTTTTATTCTTTTGTTTTATATTATCTGATTTTAAAACAGAAAGACATTATCAACAAGTATACTTTTCACTTTAATTTGGTAACCTATCTAGGTTTAAGCCTGAGTACCATAATAGTGATATCTAAATGAAACAGTACAGGAATGGCACAGAAAAATTAAAATAACACATTAAATATCATTCCTCTTAATGTCAAGCTTTTATAGTATTTCTCTCCAGTTCATAACATGTCTTTACATTTGTGATATTTATCCTGCAGAAGCTTTCATCTGAGGGGCGCCTGGGTGGCTCAGTCAGTTGAGCGTCTGACTTTGACTCAGGTCATAATCTCACGGTTTGTGGGTTCGAGCCCCCCCTCAGGCTCTGTGCTGACAGCTAGCTGAGACCCTGGAGCTTGTTTCAGATTCTGTGTCTCCCTCTCTCTCTGACCCTCCCCTGCTCACGCTATCTCTCTCTCTCTCTCTCTCAAAAATAAATAAAACATTAAAAAGCTCTCATCTGAGAAATTTAACAAATAACAGCCTGAATATAAATTGACTTATATTCAATTTTCCATCACTCTTTCATTCAGGACAGAACTGCTAGGGCAAGTAAGGTAGCAAAGCCTTCAGGGTTTGCCAAATCCAAGGCTATGGATTCCTGTAGGGGCTGTTAGAGAAAAGGAACAGCACAAAATTAAGCACTGTCAGCGCAGAGCCTGCTTGGGTTTCTCTCCTCTCTCTGCCCCTCTCCCTGCTCACTCTCTCTCTCTCTCAAAATAAGTAAATAAACATTAAAAAATAAATTACTGGCCTCAGAGGAACTGCAAGGGACCAATATGATAAGCTGAGTTGCCTCCTATTCCTAAGGCTGGGAAAGTGCTATCCAATTAACAAAACTGTTGGTTAATGTGATACTCATAGGAATGAAGACTATGATAATACCCATTATATGTGAATTTGTGCCAAAGAAGGATCCTAAAAATTTGACTTAACCATTCAAATTTTAAAAAGCCTTAAGAAGTCAAAGCAAAGGGTGCCTGAGTGGTTCAGTCAGTTGTGTGTCAGACTCTTGATAGCTCAGGTTATGATCTCACAGTCATGGGGTTGAGCCCCTGTGGGACTGGCTCCATACTGAGCCTGGGGCCTGCTTGGGATTCTTTCTGTTAAATATTCTCTCCCTGCCCTTCTCCTGCTGGTGCTCTCTGTCACTCTTTCAACATAAATAAACGTTAAAAAAAAATACAAGTCAAAGCAAAATAATATGCCAAAAGACTTACCAAATAAGGAGAAAAAACATTATACTAGATATATTTGAAATAGATGGAAACTTTAAAGAGCAGAAAGAAACTTCTAGAAGAAAAAAAAGTTCAAATTTAAATACACATTAGCTGAATGAAAGAATAATCACTGGGGAAACCTGGCTGGCTCCAACAGTAGAGCATGAGACTTTTTTTTTTTTTTTTTTTTTTTTTAATGTTTTTNGAGAGGGAGGGAGATACAGACTCTGAAATAGGCTCCAGGCTCTGAGCTGGCAGTCAGCACAGAGCCCGATGCAGGGCTCGAACCCACGAGCCGCGAGATCATGACCTAAGCGAAAGTCGGACGCTTAACCAACTAAGCCACCCAGGCGCCCCAGAGCATGAGACTCTTAATTCCCGGGTTCTGAGTTTCAAGTCCCACAACAGGCATGGAGCCTACTTAAAAAAGAAAAAAAGAAGAAGAAAAGGAAAAATTAATTTAATGGAAAATGAGTTTAATGTCCTAGAAGGCAGTGGGGGGAATCTCAACATAAAAGAAAAATATATAAAAGGAATTCATGAGGAAAGGGGTAAAATACTTGGCAGATGCATGTAAGAGATCTAACACATACAAGTATTTAAGAAGGAAAGAAAAGGAAGAAACACAATTAAGCTGATCATTTTAAGAGGAAAATCTACCTTATCAATAAAAGATTTAAACCTGAACATTAACATGGCTTACTTAGTTCCTGTCAGAATTAATGGGGAAATGACACATATAAGCATAGCCAGGTAAAATTCATCAATTCCAAGGAAAAAGAAAAAATCCTACATATATCAGGACCAGTAATTAAACACACTATATACAAACTATACTTCCACATACCGAGCATCCATCTGTATTCAATGCCTCTCTTATAAGACATGCAAATAGCTGCCACCACCAGACATTTGAGGAAAACCAATTTACTGTGCCTCAGCACCAAAATTACCCCATTGGTATCTGCTCTATATTAATGGATTGGACTTTACAAGCACTGCCCCTTCACAGTAAACACTACGTTAAGCTTTATTAGCACAGAGCTCTGGAAGGACAGTCCAGGAGAAGGGGGAATCTCTCTTCCTCATTTCAAAATGTTAAGAGTTTTGTGTTTTTACCCTTGTTGCATAGTCCATCAGTGGTGGTCTGTCTCATCCTCATGCTAAGTGTGCAGTTCTTTGGAATTCTTGTGCCCCCGCCTGGGATTGGTGATTATCCTCTTGATGCAGCCATCCTAACACTGACACTGGCAGCAGTATCATCTTCCACTGTAATACTGTCCACCATAGCCAATATGACTATACCTCAGAATGTTGTTTCCTGCTGTCTAGCAAATGTAAACCAGCTCTGGCTAAGGCAATCCAGTGAACTTCTCTGGCATTCAATAGGCTGCAAACCCACGTTCTCCAACAAGGTCCAAATCGAAGCCTAAGGAAAAGGAAACCCATATATCCAAGTCTTTCTTTCCTTGAGAAATCTCCTTCAGCCCTAGGGTCTCATTTAGTTATCCTTACATCTTATAGTTATTCCTTTATCATTGTTTACTAATTATATATAATTATACCAACTCAAGAAACTGTATGGGTTCTGACTCCTGATTCAATCCAGATTGGTTCAGATTTGGTTCCAGGAGTGGTTCTAAAATATAAACCAGTAAATATTAGTTTTGGGGATTGGTTTAGTCATGGGCTTGGGATTAAGCATGGGGTTGATCTCCTTGCCAAGGAAATGGGATGACAGAAATCTATGGCATGCAGTAGTTTCAGAAAATCAATCAAGCTATCACTTATGGTACACTGTAATGAAGCATTAACTCAAGCACATTCTTTGAAAGCTTAAGTGGCCTCTCTATTTGCCATTATGGCAGTAACATGACTATAGACAGGAGTGTAAGACAGGTCCTTTTGTGTATACCTGAGTACTTAGAAAATGACAAGCCAAGTCCACTAACTCTCAAGCTTAAGTGACAATGAGAGAGCCAGAGAGCTTCTAAGATTCCCCTAAAAGAATTATCTTCTTTCTTGTAGGTATGGGGCTAATAGTGCTGAAAATCAAGGCAAAAATTTAATTGTGTAGGCTGCTGAGTTACAACAACAGTTGAATATCAGTCTCATCAAGTTTCTCACTTGAAAATTAAGACCTGGATCAGGAAAGAATGGGATTCTGAAAGTGAGAACAGAGATATCTGGTTTGTCCTAGATGAAACTTAACAATTTTGAATCTTTCCTCATTCCCCACTCCCCTAAACCGCACTTGTAATTGGGAGCCTCTAATACCAGTGAATGTAGTTTGCTTTCCCACTGTCTGAGAACACTAGCCTTCCTTGGTTTGAAAAATCTGATTATTTCACATAAGCAGATGCCTTAAAGGGGGATGCTCATTCTTTAAGACCAACAGCCAGACCCATTACCACTAGATCCATAACTAGGGTCAAATCTCAATATACTCCAAGAAGACATGTACACACAATGACCCAGCAGGTAACAGCTTACATACCCAACAGAAACTCGAGGGCCACATGTGGAAGTGGATTCTAGAAACATTTGACCAAGGAGGATGGAATATCATGCTATTATCAGGCCAAACTAATGGATATGGGCGCACTTACTAGAGACTCCAGATTTAATGTGTTAGTTCACATAGCTAGAAATGACTGGTTGGTGAGCTAAAAGTTGCCTTTAAAGGTTGAGAGGACAGAGATTCCCTGGCACTGGTATGGAAGGAGTAAAGAATCCAATGATTTAGGGATTTAGGAATATGGACTGGACTTATAAAAGAATTTCATACCCCTACTCTTCCTCAACTGTGCTCCACAAGACAGCCCAGATGGCAATGAGAACCACATTAGTAAAAGGAGGCTCTGTATCCTTTTAAAGATCTGTGGTTAGTCTCCTAAGTAAGCCAGGTATAAGTATAGGGGACGTGGCCATTAAGAAAACCTCTCAGGTTTCAGGGGAGATGATGGGATCCAAGGTAACACAGCCCAAGTGGACACACTTAATCAAAGATAAAGCAGGAATGTAATCTGTTAAAAGCAGCAGGGACATACTGGTAATCAGAATGTCCTGATCTACAGAGATCTTTGACAACAGATAATGATTAGAGTACACCTAGGAACAAAACTAAAACAAAACAGGCCAAAGACCTCCATGATACTGTTTGGTTTATACAACAGAAAAAATTCTAGATCCAGTAGCCAGAAGTCCAACTTGTATTAACCAACACAGTGGGGAATTACAGCTTTCTCACCAGTTGCCAATTGTGGGTTAGCTCACAGATCCCAGAGTACAATAAATGACATGGAGACCATGTCCTTTGAAGGAAAATCTTGCATAACTATTATAAGCACACACCATACATCGTCTAATCCTTCCCCGGGACTTGCAGCCATTAATTAAAGGTAATGATCATTGTTAAAAGAAAATACCCAGACATTTCATGTTAAAATAGACACGGTCTCTGAAGTGACCTAAACTCCTGGGGATTCAGAATGCAGCTGTGGTCTACTACTTAAATCAGGGGCTTACGGAGGTCAGGTGACACATGGGGTTGTAAATCAAGTCTGACTGACAGTGACCATAAACTGTCCAGTGACCCACCCTACGGTTATTTTCATGGTCCCCAAATATACACTTGGAACAGATATACTTCGCAACTAGAAGAACCACATATGGACTTTCTGAGCCATGAGATAAGGGGTATAATAGAAGGAATGTCTGTTCATAGCAGCACTCTCAACGATAGCCAAAACATGGAAAGAGCCTAAGTGTCCAACTGACAAATGGATCAAGAAGATGTGGTTTATCTATACGATGGAATACTACATGGCAATGAGAAACAATGAAATCTGGCCATGTGTAGCAACATGGTTGGACCTTGAGGGTGTTATGCTGAGTAAAATAAGTCGGGCAGAGAAGGACAGCTACCATATGTTTGCATGTATAGGAGGATTAGGAGGAATTTAACAGAGGACCGTGGGGGAGAAAAAGGGGAAATAGTGGGGAGAGGGATGGGGGCAAACCATGAGAGACTCTTGAATGCTGAGAACAAACTGAGGACTGATGGGTGTGGGGAGGAGGGAGGAGTGATGCACATGGAGGAGGGCATTTGTGGGGATGAGCACCGGGTGTTGTTGGAAACCAACTTGACAATAAACTATTTATAAAAAAAAAATTTTTTTAAAAGAAGGAATGTCTAAAGTTCACAGAACTTCCCTCTCTTACCAAAACAATAAAATAGAAGCAATATTAATATTACATTCCTGGAGTAAGTGCAGAGTTTAATCAAAGACTTGAAAGAAACAAAGGTGGTGAAAACTATTACATCCCCATTAAACTCACCAGTTTGGCCTACATAAGAGTCAGATAAATCCTAGAGAAGGAGTATGGATTATCATAAACTTAATTAGGTGGTGACTTTCACTGTAATTGCAATCCCTAGAATTTGATATGCAGCTACTGACCAAACTAATGCCTTTTTCTCCAATTAAAAAGGAGCACTCAAAGTAAGTCATTATTGCCTAGAATGAAAGGATACCTTTCCAATGTTGCTTCTGTGCTATGTTAACTTTCCTGCTCTCCAAGATGTCTTGACCATCTATTATCTCACAATTTCGGTGATTCAGAGTCTAGACACAACTGACCTAAATTTTCTGGCTAGGGTCTCACATTGCTGTAATCAACGTGTTTACTGCTCTATATTCTTATTTGGAGGCTCACATAGGGAAGAATCCATTTCTGGGCTTACTTACATTGTTGGATGAAATTATTTCCTTGTGACTAGCTGTAGAATTAAGGTACCTGACATTCTGCTGGCGACTGACTGGAGACAACTCTCCAAGCCAAGAAGATATTAACAGTTCTTGCCACATGGGTTTTCCTCAACATATCACTTACTTTGTCAAACCATGAAGGAAAATCCCTAGAACAAGTGTGCTGGCAAGACAGCATCTAATATAATATAATGTAATCACAAAGTTGTCCTCCCATTATCTTTTCTAGAATTGATGGTTAGAAGCAAACTACAGGTCTCAATACACTCAGAGGAAGGAGTAAAGAGTATGAATACCAAGAGAAAAGAGTCCTGAAGGCCAAAGTTGAGTTTGTCCACCACAACAGTCTACAGATACCTTCATCATCCTTACATTACACAAAATTATCATGCTACTTCACTACTTTGATGACATGCCCCCAATCTTTAAATGGCCAGATACTTCAGTGAGATAGCCACTGGCCTCTACGTTATTTAGGCGGTTATCTCCCAATGTCTATCTTGCATATGTCTTTCTAAGACTTTAAATGTATCTGATACATCCTGATCATCCTAGTCACTTAGTACAGTGTTGTTAAAAATCAAATTAGGTGGAATAAATATCAGAAGAAAAAATAAAAACCCTACGGAGCAGGACTGGGGGTGGGCAGGAAAAGAGAGAAGACTGCTATTTGGGTCACTGTACCATTTGACTTCTTTTAAATCATGTACATGGTATTGCTTAATAATAAAGTATAGTTTATAAAAAGAAAATAAAGATATAGATAAAAAATAAACAGAAATAGAAGTGCTGAAATGGCAAAATTAACATCAAATTGACATTAAAGATTAGAAGCAGTAAACAAGAAATAAGTATTATATAACGGTAAAAGGCTAAGGATTGAAGGTACTTAAATAAGTAAAATATTTACTTTGTTTGCTTTCGTAGTTTCATAATCCTCAAATCCAGTAATTTTTCATCTACATTTTTAAATTTACTTTTTCATTTTTATTTTTTGCTCTAAAGTATGTTATTGGAATACTTTTGACAAGACCAAGTATTTGTTTATGATAAAGAAGTCAAAGTGGTCTAAATGAGAAATAAGTGTCTCAAAATTTCTAAGCAGTTTTTTTCCTCCAGTAAGATGACAACTGCTCACAGGCTAACGCAGGAAAGCTAGATGAAGTTCCTAGGATTTGCCCAACACCAGACAGGAGACATTCTCTGCATTAGCAAAACCCATAGTAGCCAGAGAGAAAGGACACGGCTCTTCACTTGTCATCAGAGCCTGCAAATTCAAGTGTCAGGAGCCATTACCTAGATATCCCAGACATCTGAACAGCACTCCTCCAAGAGAGTAAATCCCCAACTTCGGCCCTTCAGTCACCAGATTGGTGCCTAACCTTTGAAAGGGCACTGCCCCACCTAGGCAGAATAACCATGCTTTATTCAAAAGTAACACACAATGTGTATCTTAAAACACCTGGGTTTATCATCACCCCCATCTTCCATCAGGACCACCACCTGCCACTCCATCTCATATAATCCACTCACCCCTGTCGCACTGCAGACCAGCCTGCAAAGACCAGGGACATGTGGAAGCGGTGCAAAGACAAAGAGAAGGCTAAGGCTGCTGCCTCCATGAGATGAAGGGGAGGAAGTGACAGCAGCCCACACACCACAAGACACAATGCAACATAAGCACATCCTCCAGAAACGAGTTCATCACAGAGAAACTTTTAATAATTGTTTCATTTTATTACTCTTTATATTTAATTGTTTACTACATCTAGACTTTGGTGTATGGTATAATGTAATAAATCTATTTTTTTAAAGTTGTTAATCAGTTATCAACTACGTAGAGAAAGGAATAGGCAAAACATAATTTTTAACACTATTATATATACTTAGGTCTGCTAGTGTTCAACTGATCTATCTGCCAGCTGTTGAACCAATGACTTAACATTAATTTTTTAGAATTTTTTATAGTTTATTGTTGAGACAGAGAGAGACAGAGCATGAGCGGGGTAGGGGCAGAGAGAGAGGGAGACACAGAATCCAAAACAGGCTCCAGGCTCCGAGCTGTCAACACAGAACCCGACGAGGGGCTTGAACCCACGAACTGCGAGATCATGACCTGAGCTGAAGTCAGACACTTAACTGACTGAGCCACCCAGGCACCCCAACATTATTCTTTTTTGTAGTTTTATAATACAGACTACTAATTAGTTGAGTGAACCCATTAGCCTTCATTTTCAGAATTTTCTTGGCTAATTAAGTTTAATGTGTACTTCTTAATTACCTCAGTAATAACAAAAATAATCCTTTTGCATTATATATGTAATTTTTTAAAAAATGAATTAAAGACCTTAATGTGAGACAGCGAACCATCAAAACCCTAGAGGAGAAAGCAGGAAACAGCTGCAGCAATTACTTACTCAACACATCTCGAAAAGCAAGGGAATCAAAAGCAAAAATGCACTATTGGGACCTCATCAAGATAAAAAGCTTCTGCACTCCAAAGGAAACAATCAACAAAACTAATAGGCAACTGATGGAATGGGAAAAGATAGTTAAAAATGACATATCAGATAAAGAGCTAGTATCCAAAATCTATAAGGAACTCACCAACCTCCACACCTGAAAAACAAATAATACAGTGAAGAAATAGGCAGAAGATATGAACAGACACTTCTCCAAAGAAGACATCCAGAGGGCCAAGAGACAAATGAAATGATGCTCAATGTCCCTCATCATCAGGGAAATACAAATCAAAACCACACTGGGATACCACCTCATGCCGGTCAGAGTGGCTAAAATGAAGAAATCAGGAGACTCTAGTAGATGCTGGCGAGGATGTGGTAAAACGGGCACCCTCCTACACTGTCGTGAGAATGTAAACTGGTGCAGCCATTCTGGAAAACGGTGTGGGGGTTCCTCAAAAATTAACAACAGAACTCCCCTAGGACCCAGCAATAGCACTGTTAGGAATTTACCCAAGGGATACAGGAGTGCTGATGCACAGGGGTACATGGACCTCAATGTTCATAGCAGCACTCTCAACAATAGCCAAATCATGGAAAGAGCCTAAATGTCCATCAATTGATGAATGGATCAAGAAGATGTGGTTTATCTATACAATGGAATAATACTTGGCAACGAGAAAGAATGAAACCTGGCCATGTGTAGCAAGAAGGATGGAACTCGAGGGTATTATGCTAAGTGAAGTAAGTCAGGCAGAGAGAGACAGATAGCATATGTTTTCACTCATGGATGGAACAGCAGAAACTTAACAGAGGACTATGGGGAATGGGAAGGGGAAAAAAAAGTAGTTGGGGAGAGAGAGGCAGGCAAACCATGAGAGACTCGTGAATACTAAGAACAAACTGAGAGTTGATAGGGGGTGGGAAAGGGGAACTTGGGTGATGGGCATTGAGGAGGGCACTTGTTGCGATGGGCAGTGGGTGTTGTATGGAAACCAATTTGACAATAAATTACATTTAAAAAAACTTTTAAAGGAAACATAAGTGGACAATAAATATTTCAGAAAAAAATGTAACCAGAGTTTCTTCTAATCAGAGAAACAAACTCCTGAGAATTCAAATTGCCACCATTTTTCTTTCAAAATGACAAATACTATGTTAAAATGAGTCTTAGTGTTACCAGGGCTTTGGAAAATGGGATTTTTCTTTCATTGAAGTATAATTGACATTCAATGTTATATTTGTTTCAGGTGTACAATAATGATTCAAGAATTCTATACATTTTCCAATGTTCATCAATATAAGTGTACCCTTCTCCCTTTTATCTATTTCATACCCTTAACCCAAACCAACTCCCCTCTGGCAACCACCAATTTGTTCTCTGTAGTTAAGAGTCTGTTTTATTGTATTTTTTTAACCATTTTTTGTTCACTTTTGTTTCTTAAATACTGTATGAGTGAGATCATACAGTATTTGTTTTTCATTATACTGTAGATCCATCCATGATTTTGCACATGGCAAAATCTCTTCTTTTTTTTTTTTTAACATTTATTCAGTTTTGAGAAACAGAGCATGAAAGGGGAAGGGGCAGAGAGAGAGGGAGACACAGAATCTGCAACAGGCTCTGAGCCGTCAGCACAAAGCCTGATGTGGGGCTCGAACCTACAAACTGTGAGATCATGACCTGAGCTGAAGTCGGATGCTTAACCGACTGAGCCACCCAGGTGTCCCGATTTCACTCTTTTTTATGACTGTGTAAGACTGTGTGTGTATATGTATGTGTGTACCACATCGTCTTCATCCATTCATCTATCTATGGACACTATCTATGGGCTATTTCCAGAACTTGGCTAGTGTAAACAAAGCTGCGATAAACATAGGGACATATGTACCTTTTCTAATTAATGTTAACATTTCCTTTGGGCAAATACTCAGAAGTGGAATTACTAGATCATATGGTAGTTCTATTTTTAATTTTTAATACTGTTTTCCATAGAGGATACACCAATTTATATTCCCAGCAATAATGGATTTCATTTAGTTCCTTTTTCTCCCCATCCTTGCTAACACTTGTTATTTTTCATATTCTTTATTTTAGTCATCCTAACAAGTAAAAAGTAAAAATTCATTGTGGTTTTGATTTGCATTTCCCTGATAACTAGTGATGTTAAAATTTTTTTTCATTTTTCTGTTGGCCATCTGTCTTTCTTTTTTGGAAAAATGTCTACTCAAGTCCTCTGCCCATTTTTATTTGGATTATTTGTTCTTTGGAGTTCAGTTGTATAAGTTCTTTATATATTCTGGATATTAACCCCTAGTGGGACATATCATTTGCAAATATCTTCTCCCACTCAGCAGGTTCTCTTTTTGTTTTGCTGATGGTTTCCTTTGCTGTGAAATCCTTTTTACTTTTGTACAGTTCCAATAGTTTAGTTTTTTGTTCCCCTTGCCAATGTAGACATATCTAAAAAGCATTTCTATAACCAATGTCAAAGAAATTACTGCCTATTTTCTTCTAGGAATTTTATGGTTTCAGGTCTCACATTTAGGTCTTTAATCCAATTTGAATTTATTTTTGGGCATGGTGTAAGAAAGCAGTTCAGTTTCATTCTTTTGCATGCAACTATCCAGTTTTCCCAGTATCATTTGTTGAAAAAAATTTTTTTCTCCATTATACATTCTTGCCTCCTTTGTCATAGATTAATTGACCATATAAGCATGAGTTTATTTCTGGACTCTTACTCTGTTTCACTGATCTCTGCCATCTATTTTTCTGCCAATAACAGTTTTGATTACTACAGCTTTGATTACTACTATACCTTGAAATCTGGGATTGATACCTCTGACTGTTCTTTTTCAAGATTGCTTTGGCTATGTTGGATCTTCTGTGGTGCCATACAAATTTTAACATTATTTGTTGCAATTCCTGAAAAATGCTGTTGGCATTGTGATAGGAACTGCATTACATCTGTGGATTGCTTTCAGTAGTAAAGACATTTTAACAATATTGGTTCCTCCAATCCATGAGCATAGAGTATCCTTCCATGTGTTTGTGTAACCTTCAATTTGTTTTATCAATATTTAATAGTTTTCAGGACACAGGTCTTTCATCTCCTGATTAAATTTATTCTTAAGTATTTCATTCCTTTTGTTGCAATTGTAAATGGGATTGTTTTCCTAATTTCTCGTTCTGCTACTTCATTATTGGCGTATAGATATGCAACAGCTTTCTGTATATAAATTTTTTTATCCTATGACTTTACTGAATTCACTTATCACTTCTAGTAGTTTTGGGGTGGAATCTTTAGGGTTTTCTACATATAGTATCATGTCATCTGCAAAGTTTTACTTCTTTACCAATTTGGATGTCTTTTCTTTCTTTCTGTCCACGGACTGCTTTGGGTAGGACTTCCAGCACTATGTTGAATAAACGTAGTAAAAGTGGACATTCTTGTCTCTGATCTTAGAAGTAAGGGGCTCAATTTTCACCACTGAGTATGATGTTAGCTGTGGGTTTTTCACATATGGGCTTTATTATGCTGAGGTATGTTCCCTCTAAACCTACTTTGCTGAGGGTTTTTAGCATGAATGGATGTACTTTGTCAAATGCTTTTACTGCACTTGCTGAGTATTTATCCTTTCTCTTATTATAAATGTAATGTATCACTCATTGATTTGTGAATACTAGGCCACTCTTTGCATCCCTGGAATAAATCCCACTTCATTACAGTGACAATTTTGTTAGGGATTTTTGCATCTATGTCTATCAGAGATACTCGAATGGAGTTTTCCTCTTTGGTAGTATCTTTACCTGATTTGGGAATCAGGGTAAAGCTAGCCTCATAGAATGAATTTGGGAGCTTTCCTTCCTCATCTATTTTTTTTAAATAGTTTGAGAAGTACAGTTATTAACTCCTCTTTAAATATTTGGATTTAATCACACCTGAGAAATCATCTGTTTCAGGACTTTTTTTGTTGTTGGGAGTTTTTGTTTTTTACTGATTCGATTTTACTGCTAGTAATCAGTCTACATTTTCTTATTTCTTTCTGATTCAGTTTTCAGGGTTTCATGTTTCTAGGAATTTCCTTTTTTTCTAGGTTGTCCTATTTGTTGGCATTGCAAAATAGGCATTTTCTTTTTTTTTTTTTCTAAATGTTTATTTACTTTGTGAGAGAGAGAGAGAGCGAGGGAGGGGCAGAGACAGAGAGGGAGACAGAGAATCCCAAGCAGACTCCACACTGTCAGCAGCAGAGCCCAATAAAGGGCTCAATCCCACAAATCATGAGACATTGACCTGCGCCAGGATCAAGGGTCAGATCTTAACCTAAAGAGCCACCCTGGTGCCCCCAAGATAGATATTTTCAATGCAGATTAAGGGGTTATTTGGATAAATATTTCTGCCAAACCTTTACAATAACATATTTTGATCCAGTATTACCAGTTATATGAATCAATTCTAAAGAAAATGATATGGGTATAAAGATTTCTAAATGTCTGATTTTATTTAAAATGAAAAATTAGAAAACAATCAAAACAGAAACACCAAATTATGAAACACAGTGCAGTGGAAAGTCCTGTATTCATAAAATACCTAAATATAAAATACCAGTAGGGAAAGAATCAATCATTCTACCTTGATAAAACAAGCACAATTTTAATATGTCTATAACAAACAGAAATATATACCAAAATATTATTTTTTAAGACTTTATTATTATTCTTTTTTAGAGAGCAAGTGTGAGCAGAGGATAGGGGAAAGGGAGAGAGGGAGAATCTTAAGCAGGTTCCATGCTCAGCAAAGAGTGTGACAAAGGGCTTGATCCCATGACCCCAGGATCATGACCCTGGGATGATAGCCCATGGCAAAATCAGGAGTCAGATGCTTACTAACTAAGCCACGCAGGTGCCCCTAAAGATTTTAAGTAACCTCTGACAGAGGTGCCTGGGTGGCTCAGTCTGCTAAGTGTCTGACTTCGGTTCAAGTCATGATCTCACAGCTCATGGGTTCGAGCCCTGTGTCAGGCTCTGTGCTGACAGCTAGCTCATAACCTAGAGCCTGCTTCAGATTATGTGTCTCCCTCTCTCTCTGACCCTCCCCTGCTCACGCTGTCTCTCTCTCTCTCTCTCTGAAATAAATAAAAAACATTTAAAAAAAATTTTTACGTAATATCTACACCCAACGTGGGGCTTGAACTCAGAACCCTAAGATCAATAATTATGTGTTCTTCTGACTGAGCCAACCAGAAACCCTTACACCAAAATATTAAAAATTAGGATTATGGGTGATACTTTTCTTCCTCTAAAATCTTTTTCCTTGCTTTTTGACAAGAGTTTAATATGAGCTAAATAAAAAAGTAATAGTTTTTTAATTATACATTGAAAAAACTCAGTCAACAATTTATAAGGTGCTGACTATATGCATTTTACTATGGAAGGTGGTATGGTGAATACAAAAAGTGCTTACAATATTTCCTGATAATCAAAAACACTTAATCTGGGGGGAGTGAAGAGGCATAACGTACATACCTAGTGTCTGGTATAAGAGCAGTTCATGCATTAAACTTGGAGAAGGCTCCCTATCCTTTAAACAAAGCTAAGGGAGTTTGTCTCACATTGAGTAAGATGCTTCTCAAATAATAGTTAACTTTTACCCTTTATTTCTCAGTAAGCCATCAGCAGGAGCTAATAATGAAAAATAAAAGAATATATTCTCTGCTATTTGCTGATGGTATGATACTAGACTTTAAGTTTGGATTCTATAATTTAATAATTCAAGATGTTTATGTTTCATGAACCAGCAAATCTCAAAATAATAATCTGAGAGATCAGAAAGGGATGACAACAATTTAATACTAGGAAAAAAAGGGGAAAAAAGGAGAAAGAGGTGCTCATTATTACAGGCCTATATTTTTCTCTATTGTTTGAATTAGGGTCAAAGAATTTGTGGAACCATTCTGAATTGCTATGTTTCTTTATACAGTCACATCCCTTCTTCAGTATTAGAGATAATGGTATCAAAAGAAATCAACTAAAAATGTCCACCTGAGTTATTTTTATTAACCTAAGCATCTTATTCTAAGCAGCAGTTTCGTAGGTAAATTTTCTAATACATGTATTAAAAGAACATGATTAATTGGGGGTAAGGGATATTACATATGTTTGGCAAGATTTTTCCTGGATCAAAATAGGACTTCTCAGAATCTTTCTCCTTGTACTCTTCCCCAGCCTTAACCTAAATTTTAACATAATATATACAACTCAATAAAATATCTACAAATATACAGTAACTCAGAATAAGCAGCACATCAAGCCACTGAAAAGTAAGTTCTGAATTTTATAACACAATTTGTCACACACACTAGGACCCTTATAGATTGAAAGATGGTGCTATTAATAATTATGCTAGAAAAAGTCTATCCAAAATCCTACAATATATCTTTTCAATCTGTTAAATTACTCCCACTTGTCTTGTGTTAAGGCTGGCTTCAACCACCAAAAGAAGGTTATTCTGGAATTTCTGCTCATGGAGCAGAAAACCTGGAGTTAAAGTTATCATAGCTATATTTTTTCTCCTCCACCTTAAACTGGGATTGGTCAATCCCTTCTGGAATTTATGAAAAGGCTAAATACCAGAAAAACAAATAGATCTAAAAGAATTTTTAAAATAACATCTTTTTAAAACTCCTGCTATCCCTCCTCATCAGGGAAATACAAATCAAAACCACACTGAGATACCACCTCACGCCGGTCAGAGTGGCTAAAATGAGCAAATCAGAGAACTCTAGATGCTGGCGAGGATGTGGAGAAACGGGCACCCTCCTACACTGTTGGTGGGAATGTAAACTGGTGCAGACCCTCTGGAAAACAGTGTGGAGGTTCCTCAGGAAATTAACAATAGAACTCCCCTATGACCCAGCAATAGCACTGCTAGGAATTTACCCAAGGAATACAGGAATGCTGATGCATAGGAGCACATGGACCCCAATGTTCATAGCAGCACTCTCAACAATAGCTAAAACATGGAACGAGCCTAAGTGTCCATCAATGGACGTATGGATCAAGAAGATGTGGTTTGTCTATATGATGGAATACTACATGGCAATGAGAAAGAATGGAAACTTGCCATGTGTAGCAACATGGGTGGACCTTGAGGGTGCTATGCTGAGGAAAATAAGTCAGGCAGAGAAGGACAAATATCATATGTTTGCATGTATAGGAGGATTAGGAGGAACTTAATGGAGGGCCATGGGGGAGAAGAAGGGGGGAAATGGTGGGGGAGAGGGATAGAGGAAAACCATGAGAGACTCTTGAATGATGAGAACAAACGGAGGACTGATGGGTGTGGGGGTGGGGGGAGATGGGCATGGAGGAGGGCACTTGTGGGGATGAGCACTGGGTGTTATATGGAAACCAACTTGACAATAAACTATTTGTAAAAAAAATAAAAATAAAAATCCTGCTAGTGTTTAATAACTGAATAATAATCTGCTGTAGTATAGAGTAAATGCCTAGTTCTGAATGATAAGGAAGTGATATCATAGCAGCAAATCTAAGAAATATGGATGGAGGGGTGCCTGGGTGGTTCAGTGGGTTAATCGTCCGATTTCTGCTCAGGTCATGATCTCATGGTTCGTGGGTTCAAGCCCCATGTTGGTCTCTGTGCTGACAGCTCAGAGCCTGGAGCGTGTTTCAGATTCTGTCTCCCTCTCTCTCTGCCCCTCCCCCACTCATGCTCTCTTTCCGGCTCAATAATAAACATGAAAAAAAATTTTTTAAATGTAGATGGATATGACGGCATGCATTATAACAGATGAAGTGTAACTGCACCTATCTTGCTGTTAATGTATGAGCTGTTATCATAAAGTTGGCAACAACTCTTTTCAAAGAATTGAAATTTTTTTTCTTAAATGTGTCTCTGAGATCAAGATGCCAAAATTATAAAATACTGGTATATTCATAATAAACAAAGTTAGACTATGGATATAACAGATTCTGAGTTCCTATCGTATCATCCACAAAAACCCTGTTCAGTCCTATTAACCATACTCTTCTTTGTTAAAAATACAGAATAAAATATATTTCTTAGTAAAATTATAGACTAATCTTTTTCAGTTCTATTTAAAATGAACGGGAAGAAAAGACCTAAGCACAATCAAGTTTAATGTCACAATTTGATACAGTTTACAATGAGAAGCTAGCAAAGAATTTAACAAGGCAAATAACTGAGTGATGGGTGAAGGTTAGAGTTTTAAGACTGGATATGGGGTTTTAATCTTTCTTGAAGATGTGTGTGCAGCTGGGTCCTTTCTGCAGTCAGTTAAGGGACATTCATATCCTACCCTAATGATGCTGCAAACAGTACAACATCTACAAACATTTTCTAAGATTATCTACACCAGATCAGCCTTTGTCTTATTTCAATTAAGTCAGAACCCTCAAAGGGCTACAACTACTGAAAAGGAATTCCTGGCACCAATTACAACTTATGTTTTTGTTCCTTTTATTGAACAGTAAATTTCCATTTCTAAAATCTGATTATAGAGCTCCAGGAGGAAAATCAAACAGTTACATGAAGTGAAAGTGCTACAAATTAACACTTCAACAACATCATTAACAATCCTTTCAAATATCCTAGATTGGCTTTCTCTTAATTCTTTCAAATCAATTCCAAATCTTTTACCACTCTCCTCATTTATGTTCATGCCTGCCAAAAATTCCAGCATTGACTCCAAGTTAAGAAATCCTGTACTAGATCAAAGATCCTCACCAGAAGGAAAAAAATCTCCTCTGCCTTCCTATCTCAAAGGCTTAGGACCAAAACTTAGCAAATACATAGTACGGAATTACATCAACATATATATAATTTGCAACTGTATTCAGTTTAAAAAGATTGTAAAATTTTTTAGTGGGTAGTGGAAAGGGATCTGCTGTATATATGGTTATGGTTAGTATACTGAGTAACAAATGGTATAAGCACACTCAATCCAAATTTATGGGCGTGAACAAAGGAAGAAAGATCATTTATACCTCAATACCTTTCTTCAAGTATGCTTTCTGTATCTCAATTACTACTGAAAGTATAAGTGAGGTATTTTAGCCAGAAGCATTAAAATAAGTTAAGTCCCCCTCTTTGATAACAAAACTAGTAGAAATTACTGTATTTTATATATAATTTCTTATATTAACAACAATACATACACTTGTAAATATGTACATAAAGGCATTTTTCCTAAAAATAACTTCATAAAATAAAATCATTATATTGATATATAGAATTAAATATACATAGATACAGATAGTATAGTAACAGTCATATCTTTACTTACTTGACCAGCCTTTGAACATCTGTATAAAAGATGATATAACTATGGATGATGCCTTTGGAAGATTAGGCGATAGCATGAAAAGAGTAAGTAACACCTAAAACACCCAAGTTTAAGACACAGCTTGACGTAAGTACTGAAACAATGTAGCAGTTTTTACCAAAGCTACACATGTCAAAAATGGTAGGTACTGTTGGATATAGAAGCTGTAAAAATTCCTAATTAGAGTTCCTAGCTTCCTTTAGGACTTTAGTTCTAAATAACATACAGAGTTAATGTTTTTATCCTAGCACTAACCAGCAGCTTTTATAATGTACTGTCTTCTGAAAAAATTAAAATATTTACTACATACCTTCAATCTAAAAGTAACTGTAGCATGCAAATGTGTGTTCTCCCTTCCAGAGTATGTGCAAAACTGGGAAAGCAAGTACCTAGCCATGGGTTACATTATCCAGATCACCTTAGTATGTAGTAAGTTCCCATCAATGGAATGTAAACAGAGGCGCCAAAAGCTTCTAAGAAGTACTACTCCAATCTCTCTACCCTTCCACCCACTAAATGCAAACAACACTGCAGCTCTAGAGGAAACAGAGAACAGAAAATGGAAAGAGCATGATCCCTAAATCACAATATGAAAGAAAGATGCCTACCATTATTTCTGGTATAGAATGGTTACAGAATGAGAAATTAATGTCTATCATGATAAACCACTAGTATTTGAAATTGAATTTTTACAGCATGTAGTATTACTCTATACAAGTGCTAAATTGTTATGAACAGGTTAAAAAACCACAAAGTTAATTTCAGAGAGACATTCTAATTATGAATTTTTTAAAAACCCAAAACCCCCCAAAAAAAAAAAATAAAAAAAAATAAAGGCAGAGGACTGATGGATGTGGGGGGGAGGGGGGATGGGCATGAAGGAGGGCACTTTGGGGATGAGCACTGAGTGTTATGTAGAAACTAATTTGACAATAAACTATTTGTAAAAAAAAAAAAAAAAAAAAAAATAAAGGCAAGTTTATTCCAACATAAAAAAAAAAAAAAAAACCCAAAACCCCACTTTTAAGAGAATATCCACCTATCATTTGAGGATTTTCAAATGGTTATGAAATAAAATAAGCAATTTACATTTACTGCCCCAAAACATTCTGTATATTCTATATGTTACTTTTCAATCTAAGAAAGTGGGGAAAATCAAGACTGAAGTGCTTTGAAAAAACAACTTAATTAAAATACTATATAATGAAACACACACACAAAAAAAAACCCTGCAAGACATAAAGTTTATGTTTGAACCTCATTACTCTTCTTCTCAAATAACCTAAGAGTTTTAAGGTTCTAAATTGTGAAATATCCTGGACCAGTTCTAAATGTCAATTTAAGATATGCACAAGATGAGATGTGACCATGGTACTAAAACAATGAAGGAGTTTAAAGGTAATTCAGCCTAATCTCTAAAAGGGATCAACCATGATTACTGTATAAAAATGTAATCATTTCTAGTGAAAATCATGGGCTATAAAATCTGAACATTTCTGAAGATCAAATTAAGATGCTGTGATTCTATGCTATGTGCCTTGGTTTGATAATACCTTGACTTAAATGTAGCTATTTCATTTATCCAATTATTTATTTAATATTTAATATTTGTGAAGTTCTACCTATTTCATTTGCCTCTTATGTACACCCTCCTCCAGGATCAAAAAAAGAAACTATTTGGGCTTTGGGGGGAGCATAATCTAACAAAAATTCAACTCTATCTTTTGCCTTATGTCTTCTTCATATTTTATTAAATTCCATTAAATATGTTACATTAAGAAAGTCCCCCAAATTACCAAAGACCAAATATGTACAAACATTTTTACCTAATAAAACATTACTAGTATCAACTATAATTAAGGTGAGCTGAAGAACAAACACTGGCAGTTTCTGCACATAGTGTCGTCTCCAAAAACTAAAGTGTTTAGGCCACTAAAATAAGATTTCCTTCAAGTGAGAAGCAGATTTGTTGATGGTGTAATAGAGAGTAATGTAGCTATTATGCAAGTTCAAATAAAGCCAAATTTTCTGCTCATCAGGACCTCAATGAACTATTAGATAATTCAGGATTAAGCTGCTAATCTTTTCCTCTGTAATGAGATATAATTAATAAAAGTAACTTATGCTGAGCGAAATAAGTCAGGCAGAGAAGGACAGATACCGTATGTCTGCACGTATAGGAGGATTAGGAGGAACTTAACAGAGGACCATGGATGAGAAGAAGGGGAAAAACAGTGGGGGAGAGGGAGGGAGGCAAACCATGAGAGACTCTTGAATGCTGAGAACAAAATGAGGGCAGATGGGGGGGCAGGGGAAGGGGGTAATGGGCATGGAGGAAGGCACTTGTGGGGATGAGCACTGGGTACTATATGGAACCAACTTGACAATAAACTATTAAAAAATAAAATAAATAAAAATGTTCAAGACATTTAAAAAAAAAAGTAACTTAGACTCAAAAAAGAAAAGCACTGTTCCTCACCTAATTTCATTTAAGGCTCCAAAAGGTATTCCATAACTTTTAAATGATCCTGGGATGTCCTCTTAACCTTTTATTTCAAACATAATCAAAGACACCATTCAATGAAAACTTCTTGTGTCCGCCTTTACTTTATAGTCAAATTTCTCTGAACCAAGAGGAAAAAGGAGTATTAGAATATTTCTTCAAAATAGGATGGGATATAAAGTCAGAAGGAGAGATGGTCCCGGGGCCACAACTGTTCAGTTGGAGGAGGAGGGAGAGAAGGAAAGACCATGGTAGAGGAAGTACCTGCCTTGGGCCAAGAATCAAGTTTCTCCCTGATGTGGTCCTGAATCCTATCCTGTTACCCATCTCCACAAAAGACCTATGCTGGATTATATATATTTGATTCCACCAGTCCTTGATGCCTATGTTCCTATACCTTCCACTACTTCCTACTGATGGTGATCACCAGGACTGCAATGTTACCAACAATGACCACCAGGACCACCACAATCACAACATTAGGGCTAGTTGTCAAATGTTTCATAGTGGGTCAGAGTGGATTTCTTATCCATGTAGAAATTACCAGCAGAGGACCTCCATATAAGTGCATACTGAGACTCCTATCTATTGGGAGAGTAATTCATCCTTGGCCCTCTTCTCAAAATAGGCAGAGCTAACAATGTCCATCTCATCAAGGATCTTCTGAGAGGTGTCCTATGGTTGCTTAATACATAAACGTGAGCTGCTTATAGTGCACCATTAGCATGTATGTGGAATGTAGCAAGTAGCAGTTACAAAAGAGCCACCACAGCTCAGTTTCCCAGGCTGAATTTAAAAGGCACAGGCATCCTGGCAGGGATGCTTTTGCAACACGGTTGTTGTGTTGGAGGATCAGGTGTTCCTTTTCCAAATCATGGACACCCATCAGGTTCACCCACCAGCACAATGATATCTGGTCATACCTATGGGCTTTCAAACACCAATTCTGTCACATCTGGAGTTGTACAGGCAATCAATATCCACAAAGTTATGCTTGTTAGGTTTTACCAGGCTCTCTTCACTCTTGCGGCCATTCATGCATGCCTTTATCTACAAGAACTAAGAGGTCTAGAATGGAGTAGTTCACTTCAAGAGCCCAGTGCCTGGCACCAGCGGCACTCCTCCCCTTCCACCTCCACACGTAAGACTTCAACTCATTCATTCACGGGACATGTGAAATGTGATGTGGCTGACTGTCACCATGAGTCCAGACTCCCAATCATGGTCAGGACAAAGGAGTAAGAACTGGATAGGATATAAAGATACTCATAAAGCTTTGCAATGGGACCCATGGTCTGCTGCATGGGTGAGTGTCTACAATTGTGTTGCCCACAGCTTCTTCCTTTTTCATGTACAAAATTCATTTTTGAGTAAATTGGAATATACAGCTGCTGAAGCTGTGACTGTACATTTTCATTGTTAAATTATTAACAATTTCAATTGTTTGACAACTGCCTGCCACCACAGAAAAGATCACCTATCTATGCTATTTTACACATGATTTAAATAAACTGTGTCTTGTTTAAATAAGTACTATTTTCAGTTTTCTACTCTGGCCAATCTAGTTATTGATGTTAAATTTAAATTTTTTCAGTATGAAGTTAAAAAATCAGAATAAATGTTTTAGTATTTTATTATATGATTTTAAATCCTGTACCCAATATCATATCACACTGTAGTGATATCACAGCTATAAAAATGTATTTTTTGTATTACGCTTCTATATATATTTTTAATTTTTTTAACATTTATTTTTGAGAGACAGAGAGACAGAGCAGGATTGTGGGAAGGGCAGAGAGAGAGGGAAACAGAATCCTAAGCAGGTTTCAGGCTCTGTCACCACAGAGCCCGACTCAGGGCTTGAACTCATGAACTGTGAGATCAAGACCTAAACTGAAGTTGGACCCTTAACAGACTGAGCCACCCAGGTGCCCCTACACTTATGTATTTATTAATTTTACTGAAGCATTTATTTTTAAAAAAAACATTTCTTTAATGTTTATTTATTTTTGAAGGAAAGAGAGACAGAGCGTGACAGGGAGGCAGACACGGCATCCAAATCAGGCTCCAGGTTCTAAGCTGTCAGTACAGAGCCCAACATGAAATGACCTGAGCCCAAGTTGGACCCTTAGCTGACTGAGTCACCCAGGCGCTCCCCAAGCATTTTTTTTAAGGTTATTTATTTATTTTGTGAAAGAGACAGGACAAGGTGGGGCAGGGGCAGAGAGAAAGAAGATGAGACAGAATCCCAAGCGGAATCTGCACCATCAGCACAAAGCCCAACGCAGGGCTAGAACCCACAAAACCATGAAACCATGAGCTAGGCAGAAATCAAGAGTCAGATGCTTAACCGACTGAGCCACCCGGGCACTCTTTATTCAAGCATTTATATCTGCTTAATTCTATAAGGTTTTACTCCTCACTGCTTATCTTCATTGTACTATTTCCTTCCTTCAGGTTTTTCTGGCCATCTTTGTCGGATTCATTTCAGCCTAATTCTCTCCTCCAACATATCATTAGAATTTTTTATAATTATTCACACTTCTTAGATATTCTTCAGCCATTTTAATACTTACTGAAACTTTTATGCTTTGCAATGAACATTTAGAAATTCAAATGTTATTATATAAACACTTTTATCCACTTTAATAATGGATTTTATTAAATGACTCAGTGATTTTAATAATGACTCAATGATACACACCATTTCCATGAAATCATTATCTAACTTATCAATTCAAACACAAGTTAACAGGTAAGGTTTAATAAATAAACTCACAGGTGTTTTTTCACATTCTTTGGTATAGAATAAAATGCACCCAGCTAATCTTGGGGAAGAATTCCTCTGCATTTTATATGTTGAGATTTGGCAAGAACCCATTTGTAAATTAGACATTAAGAAAAATCAATGTCCTTCAAAAGTCCAAGTTTTCTTTGTATCAGAACAAAGCTCCCTGTCTAAGGGAGAGAAAAGAACTGATGAAAGACTATAAGATCCTCATATCTTTTTCCAATTATATTTAAGTTATTTATTTATTTATTTAGAGAGATGGAGTGAATGAGGAAGGGGCAGAGACAATCCCAAACAGGCTCAGGGCTAATAGCATGGGGCTCAATCCCAGGAACCATGAGATCATGACAGGAGTCAAAATCAAGAGTTGGCTATTCAACCAAGTGAGCCACCCAGGCACACAGCAATTATATCTAAATGGATAAAACCAGTTTTCCTTTCAGAGTCACCTGTCAAAAGCAAATAGAAGAGGAAACTGTGTCATTATGTACATCTGATTTACAGACTCCAATTTCTTATTCATTCACAGGAGTTATTATTAGTACACTAAGATAATTACTATTAATCTATAGTTTCTGATGGTATATTAACAGATCATTTCATAATTATGATGGATTTCCTTGCCCTTCTATGATCAGAAAATCTATGAAGACAAGAATCAGGCAAGTTTTTAGTTCATTTATATCTCTAGCACTTAACCCAATGCCTGATAACAATCAGCTTTTGATGAAGTTTCGTTGAATGAATTAACTGTAAATCCAGCTTTAGTTGACATCTGAAGGTACAAAATCCAAATGCCAATGGGTTATAAATACTCATTTAAATGCTTACTAAGCTCATAACTACAATAATATCCATTAGATTAAGTAAATAGCATGAATGCTCCAAAATTCAACATGTATTTAGCATCATATATTTACAAGTCAAAATGTCAAAACCAAAATATTCCCATACCTATCCTCCAACACCTATCTTCATGCAAATTTTCTTTCAGTGAACACCACCAAGTCAAACTAGAAATTACCTTACATTCCTTCCTCCTTCTCATCTTTCAGAATCATTCCATAGCCTTAATATTAGTAGAATCTGTTAATTCCTCTTCATTTTCACTGATACTCTATAAATTTAAACTTGCATTTCTTTCCAATCGGGTCAGTAAAAAATTAGATCAGTAAAATAGTCTGATTCCAGCCCTACACCCTCAAAATCATTATCTAACCTGCATCCAGAAAAGTATTTCTAAAAATGCTAATACAATGAAGTCTTTTTCTTTGTCAAATGCCATCAATTTCACAAAAAGTCAAAACGCTCAATGTTCAGCTCTATTTTTACTAGAATATCATATGCCCCCTATGATAAGAGGTATAAATCTCATCTTTACATGTCCTGTTTCTACTATAAGAAATAATCTCTGCCACTACCTAGCTAATCCCTACTCATCTTTAAGTCTCAGTTCAAGTTTTACCTATTCAGGCAAGGCCTTCCATGACCCTGTTTCTAGAGGCTTAAGTGAACTTTAAGTTCACTTCACATTTTCTACCTCTCCAAAAGGGAAGAGATATGGTCCTTTTCCAAACACAATGACTACAGAAGTCCTCCTCTGGGGAAGCATTTCAGAAACACCTATCTATTTTTATTTCAGATAATAAACAAGATAAACAAGAAGGTAGAGAGCACTCAGGTTCAACAACACTTAACATTTTACAACCACACTTGTTTCTTCTTGTTTCTCTTTCAGTTTCAGTTGTAGCACCCCATATACACCTCTGATCCCATTCCCTTTCTCCTATCTTCTCAGTAAGTAACCAATATCATCAACTTGGCTTTAAATAACCTTATGTATGTGTTTACACTTTATGCAAGTGGAACAATATATTATGTATCATTCTGTAGCTTGCTTTGTCCTTTAAAATGTATTTCTGAACTATATCCATAATAGTGCCAAGAGCTCTAGTTAAATCACTACAGAGAATTTTATGTGGTTTCAGTATACCACATTTTATTTATCAATTATCCCTTTCTTAAACATTTAGCTTTTATTTTTTGCTGTTACAAACAAAACAGCAATAAAAATTCTGCATTTGCCTCCTTTATACATACAAAAATTTCACGAGAGGTAACATCTAGGAATTAAATTGCTTTTCTTCAAAATATTCTCAGTTAAAAAAAAATTTTAAAAGGTGGCTTCCACAGTTTAGGAACTCCTTATATATTTACCAAATGAATGGAAAATGGATAGGTCATTCAACTTTTCTTAATACTGCCAAATTTTTCTCCAAAGGGATTATTTCCTATTTGTACTTGCAATGGCTGGCACTCTAGAGCCTTACCGATTCTTAGTATCTTCCATCCTTTTAATGTTACTCAGTGTGGTGAGTATGACACAGTATTTTACAGTGTTATAGCCAAAATTTTATTCTTTCATCCTTAGTACATTATTTGAATGGCCTCTTATTTCCTATTACATGTTCTAAATGATTATTACTGCTAAACGGAAGTCTGACTTATTTTAATGTAAATTCTCTCTCTAGAATTTTTGCACAACACCTTCATTATTTCTAATGGTCTACAAGGACCATTTATCCCAAAATTTCTACAAAGACAATTATATATTCCGTAAACATAAATAATTTTATATCTCCCTTACCTAGATAAGGAACTTTCCTCTTATTCCTAATTCACCAAGAGTTATTGTTCATCCCAAGTATCACCTAAATTTTATCAAATGCTTTTCTAAACATTTCACATCATCTCAGATAAGGCTCAGTTCCCCCTTCCATTTGGTATATTACAGTAAAAGATTTGCTAATACTAAACTATCCTTGCATTTGTAAGATAAAGCCTCTAGGTCTTAAAAATGTATTGACCTCAAAATGCTAATACTGTTATTTAATTTTCTACAAGTTTTCCTATTTTAATATCCATTTCTACTTTAATTATCTCTTTCTTCCTAAATGCTGTTAGGTTTGCTGTTTTTTCTAGTTTCTACTGCTTTTGCTAATATTATTACATTTAAGACAATATATTAATTCAAGTAATACTTTAGCTGGCCCCAATATTTTTACTAACAGTACTTTCACTAACATTCACTCTTCAAATCTGTTATTTCCTCTTTTATCACTTGAATTATTTAAAAGTACCTTTTTAGATTTGTAAGTATAATTTAGAAGGGGAATTTTTTTTATTTTCAATATTACTTGTACTGGAGTGAAATAACAGGATCAGGTATTCCTTGATGAAATATTTCAAGATTTCTTTTAATTCTCCAGGATTAAAAGGTTCTGGTTCTGCAATTTTACTATACTATTAAGAGCTATGTAATTAATTTCACTTACCTTGCTCACTTCTGAGAACAAACTCTGGATCTGAGGAAATATGTCAGAGAAATTTTTCCAAAATTATCTCTTTAAAAAACTTTGTCTTTTCTATTCTCTTTGGTTTCTTCCTCTGGGATATTCTGGAACCCTTCACATCTGCTCTTTCATACTTACTTCTTTATTTCTCTGGGCCATATTACAAATGAATATCTAATAAAGGCCGATTCCTGAATTCTCCATTTGATGGTATTCATTTCCTTCAGCAAAACTAATTTACTAAATTTATCCCCTTTTTGTGTTAGATACGATTTCTTCTTTCATCTCTCCAGTATCTTAAATATACTTATTTATTTCTTTTACTATTCATACCTCCCCATCTAAAGTTTTTGTGATCACCTCTGCTCACTGGGTCACTCTACTGCAGAAATAGAACATATAATGTGGGCTTAGAACTTCCTGCTCTAAGATAATATTGTGAATTTTTAAAGACCCAGTCATCAACTAAGTGAAGCATACTTTTCAATCCAGGTCCTGATTTTAAGAACTTTGTCGGTCTTCTCCCTTTCTTTAGCCCCTGATTTTCTGTAAATGAGGTTTTAGAGTAAGTTATTATCCAAATGTTTCTTTCACCATTAGCATCAACGCACTACTCCACCTCCCTCCCTTCCCACACAAATTCCAAGACTCCTGATCATATCAATCTGGTAACATACATAAAAAGCAGTCAAGACCAAACTCCCTCAAACAATGCAAATAGATACACAGGTAAAAAATAAAAAGTATACTACTGAAAAGTTCTAAAAATAAATGTTTCATATATTACCTAATTTAAAAAAACTTTTTTAATATTTATTTTTGAGAAAGAGTATGAGCTAGAGGGGGCAGAGAGTGAGGGAGGCACAGAATCTAAAGTAGGCTCCAGGCTCTGGGCTGTCAGCACAGAGCCTAACTAACAAAGGACTTGGCACTCACAAACCGTGAGATTATGACCTGAGCCAATGTCAGACATTCTACTCACTGAGCCACCCAGGAGCCCCATAAATCACCTAATAATAAAGAAATCAAAAATGAAGTATCAAAATTGAGCAAATAAAGAGTGAATAAAAAGATTTAACTTTTATCAATCAATGGTGATCAAAGAAATCCAAATTATTTTGGATTATAGTTTTCATCTATGTTATAAAAGAATTCCTAAATTTCAGTGTTGCTAGGCACACTTCTGGTGAAAGATACACTAGTAAAATTTTTTGAAGAGTAATATGATTGTATCACACAGCTGAGAAATACCCTTTCAACAAAACACTTTACCTCTAGTGTTTTAAAAGGAAAAAAAGAGGGGCGTCAGGGGGGCTCAGTCAGTTAAACATCTGACTTCGGCTCAGGTCATGATCTCTTGGTTTTTGAGTTTGAACCCCACATCAGGCTCTGTACTGACAGCTTAGAGTTTGGAGCCTGCTTCCGATTTGGTGTCTCCCTCTCTCTCTGCCCCTCCCCCACTTGCAATCGGTCTTTCAAAAATAAACAAACATTGAAAAAAATTCTTAAATAAATAAAAATTAAATGGGAAAAAGAAGGGTGCTTGGGTGGCTTGGTTGGCTAAGTGTCCAACTTCGGCTCAGGTCATGATCTCACAATTTGTGAGTTCCAACCCCATGTCGGGCTCTGTGCTCACAGCTCAGAGCCTGGAGCCTGCTTCAGATTCTGTGTTTCCCTCTCTTTCTGCCCCTCCCCTGGCTTGCGCGCTCGCTCGCTCTCTCTCAAAAATAAACATTAAAAAATTTTTTTAATAAATTAGTAAATAAATAAAATGGAAATATATCTGAAGAAGTAAACATGAAAAATAAAGAAATTCTATAACAGTAAAAAAAAGTGTAAAAATGCACTAAAAGAATAGTAAAATAAGGTTTATCCTTATAATGAATTAGTTAGAAGTCAATACATAAGTGCTCTTGCAGAATATTTAATATTTGCTATCTGAATGAGAGAGAAGAGAGAACAAGGTTATAAAAGATCACATACACACATAAAATAATCATGAAATATTAACTGTGGTTATCCATAATTCACTACATAGAAATTTTTTATACCCTTCCTTCTTGCAAATATTCTTTGAAACATACACATATGTTACTTATATGAAGTGAAATTCTAAAAAAATATATTAAGGCAATAAAAATTCTGTTAGGTAGCTATCATATGTAAGTCATTTTACTCAGTACACTGTAATCACAAAGTGCATCTTACCATTAAACAAAATGCCTTTCCTGACACAGTTTACAAAACAAGTAAAACAAAAAAAAACTTAAACTCCTTGAATACACAATTAGCAGGAATATATAAAATGTCACTTAACAGGTTCCACACAGATTACTGACTGCACTGCTTTGTAAATAAAACAAAAATACTTAAAATTTACCTGCATTGCACTTTTCCCCAATTTCACCACTTCAAATAGTGTAACAGGCTCCCCTTCACCATTCTGTTGAGGGTGCCCATTAGCTCTTCCACGGCCTGTTCCTCTAACAGTAGCTTCAATTCTACTCTTCTCTCCTGGAGATTTTCGAGGTTTCTTGTTTGTAGACTGAATAAAAAGATGAGAAAAAACTCAATTAAATACCAGTATACTCTATGCAGAATACCTCACTTATCCTGTGGAAGGTACTAAGAACTACTACAGATAAGACACTTAATTCTTGACCAAAGGGAGCTTTACAATTTGTTTTCTGTAATTAAAGTGCAAACAGCGAAGTTTAATTTATATAAGACATGAAAATTTATAAAAAGATTTAGTTTTATACAATACCACCATGCTGAATATTTTAATCATGCTCTCTTTTGACATCTCTCTCTTTATACCTTCCTCAATACTCTATTTCCTCAGAAACTTTATTCAATAATACACTGCTTACAAATACTGTATATTCAACTTCTCTCTCTGCAGAAGTCCTCAAATATTTCTTACCTAGTCTTGTAACAAATATATAGTAAACATACTCAAAACTATTTTAGGTACTAGAAATTCAACAATAAATTAAACATTCCTGCCTGATGGAATTTACATTTCAAGTAACTGATCACATCACATCCCAGTCCCCAGCCCCCAATTAAAAAAAAAAAAAAAAAAAAGTCAACACCAGCTACACTACCTTATCTATGTCTCACCTTTCAGCCAAGGGTAATATGACATTACTGCTCACAGTCACTATTATTATTCCCATAAATCTCATTCATATATAAACTCATCACAGTTGCGGCTTCACCTAACTTACCAATGAAAATAGTGTTTTAAATGTAATAGACATGTCTTGAAACTCTCTCAACAAGAGAGATGATTTCATCTTCTCCTTTCAGGTATCTTTTCCCTCCCTATATTTCTTACCTATTAGGGTTACCTTGGGTTGCTATTTAACATCTTTTCTTCTCAGTCTTTAAACTCATTTTTGAGGGATTTAATTCATTCTCACAATAGCTTGTTTCAGTTATCAACTTATCAATTCATCCTTCATCTCCAAATCTACCCTTATTTGTCCCACTTTGTATTCCTGTAGCTGAACCCTGTAAACATTTTTGTTATCTGCTGCAATGTTTGGCTTTGTGACTAGAGGGCAATGGAGGAACACTACAAAGTATGTCATGTATGGACTTCCCTCCCTACTTACAGTATCTGCTCCCTTCACTTTCTATTCTTATATTCTTCACAGTACTCTTTTAATTTTTCTTAGTTAACAGTCGTAGAGCCACTTTTGTGTTTAGATAGAACAGTTTTAGATTTACAAAAAACCTGTGAGGACAGTACAGAACATTTCCAAACACATCACATCCACTTACCCTTAATATTAACTCCTTACCATTTGTGTGGTATATCTGATATAGTAAATGAATATTGACAGATTAACAAAAGTCCACACTTAATTCAGATTTTCTACAACTTTTTCTGTTCCAGAACTCCATCCAGGATACCATATTACATTTATGTCAAGCTCCCCTTGGTTTTGACAGACTTTCCCTGGTTTTCTGGTGAATTTGACAGTTTTGAGGATTACTGGTCAGGTGTTTAAACAGTGTTCCTCAACTGGGTTTTGTCTGATGGTTTTTTCATCACTCCACTGGGATTAAGAGGAAGATGTAGGAGATAAAGTGTTATTTTTAATCACCTCATATCAAAGATATATACTACCATAATGATTTCTTACTGTAAATGTTGACCTTAATCATCTGACTGATGCAATGTTTGTTAGATTTCCCCACTGTAAAATTACCTTCCCTCCTCTTTCCACTGTACCTTTGGAAGAAAGACAGTATGTATATCCCACATTTAAGGGTGGGGAGTTATGCTCCACCTCCTTTAGGGAGGGAGTATTTACACAAATTATTTAAGAATTTTCAGTATGGAATTTTTGTCTGTTCTCACTCATTTACTCAATTATTTAAACTAATGAACTCATCAAAATTTATTTTATACTTTGGGGTATACTTCAACACTTTTATTCTGTTGTTCAACCTGTTTCAGCTCTGGCCATTGGGAAATCTTTCATGGCTCCTGCATTTCACATATTTTCACTTGTGTGTATATGTGTGTGTCTTACAGGTTACTTTCTGGCAGCACAATATTCTGCAGGCTCATGTTGTATATCCCCTCCCTCAATTTTAGAACCAGTCAATATCCCAAGGAGCTCTGGTTCTTTTTACTGGAGAATGATATCAGAGATGAAGATCTGGGCTAGGTTCTGCTCCTTGATTGTCTTTCTTCTAGGCTCTTAAGCAAACAAAGAAATGCACGTTGCATAGACATACCCATAACTATAAATATCTCTGTATGTAATGTATGTTATCTATGGTAAGCTAAATACAAATTTATACTGGTACCTCCATCTCTAATGCATTACCATATGTATGCAGCTTATGCCTTACTAATCAATATGGTCCAACCTGAAAGGTGAGAAACCTAGTGCCCACCTAGTAGTAGAACTGTTAAATCATACCCCAGCAGAAACAACTTTATTAACAAGATTACACTGTTTATCTATACAATGTAGTTTCTTTGATTTTAATCTTACAGATTCATTTCAATAATCACTTAGGTCGGCAACTTCCTGCCCAACTCCCCATAGTGACGCTGTTTCAGTAACTTCAAATAGCACTGGATTGTTTTGTCATAGTCTACATTCCATCCTGGTATCCAATTAACCTCCTATATGACTTTTTAAAATCTATACTCATAAATTTCACTTTTTCTGTAAAGTTCAAGGAGTTTTAACAAATGCATGTAGTGTCATGTATGTATAATATAGTATCACAGAGAAGAACTTTCACCTTTAAAAAAATCCCTGTACTTCTCCCATTCAATCTTCACATTTATCTTTGGAAAACATTGACTTCTCTTACCCTAACTATAGTTTTGGCTTTTACAGAAAGTCATATAATTAAATCAAGTATTATGTAGCCTCTTCAGACTGGTATCTTTCCCTTAAAAATATGCATTTAAGATTTACCCATGGTTTTAGTGGCTAAAAAGCTAACTTTTATTCCTAAATAATATTCCACTGTATGAATGTATCACATTCTGTCATCCATTTACCAAATTATGGACATCCTGGTCACCATTTCTTGACAATTAGGAATAAAGCTGCTATATGCATTCACATGCAGGATTTTGTGCAGACATAATTTTCAAATGAGTTATGTAAGCATCTAGAAGCATTATTATCGAATCATATGATAAAACTATGTTTAGCTTTGTTAAAAAATGCCAAACAGGGACACCTGGGTGGCTCAGTCAGTTAAGCGTCCGACTTCTGCTCAGTCCGACTTCTCACAGTTTGTGGGCTCGAGCTCCATGTCGGGCTCTGCGCTGACAGGTAGCTCAGACCCTGGAGCCTGCTTCAGATTGTGTGTCTCATTCTCTCTCTGCCCCTCCCCAACATGTGCTCGGTCTCTCAAAATTAAATGTAAAAAAAATTTTTTTTTTTTCTTTTTAAAAATGCCAGTCTTCCAAAGTAGCTGTATCATTTTGCATTGCAATTAAGACAGTTCTTGATGCTTTGTAACCTTGACAGCTGTGTACCTTTGTCAGAATTTTGGATTTCAGCCATTATAATAGGTATATAGCTGTTCTCTCATTGTTGTCTTAATCTGCAATTCTGGAATGACAAATGATTAAGGACTTTTTAATAGTTAATAATTCTTGAAATTAAGTTTTTCATTTCCAATTACTGGAATGGATATTATCCCCTAACTACACTCTAACTGATTTTGTATACTTGTACTATCTAACATGGTAGCCACTACTCTCATGTAGCAAATGGAACACTTGTAATTTAACTAGTCAAAAACAAAATGTTTAGTAGGTATAAATATCCTACAAGATTGTGGATTCATAATGAAAAATTGCATAAAAATGTCTCATTTATAATGCTATACTGATTACATGATGAAATAACATATCAGGTTTATTAAAATTAATTGCATTACCCATTTTTTTTGGTAATTCACTAAAAATATTAAGTTGCAGATATGGCTCAGACTATTTCTGCTGAATAATTCCACATTAATATTATAACACATTAATTCTTATAATACCAACCTAATCCCATCACTTCCCTGTTTATTTAATCTCTAATCTTTAGTCACCCTCAAAACCACCAATCAATTAAAAATCCAGACTCCTCAGTATGGCAAATAAAGTTATAATCTACTACCTGTTCAGTCATCTACCACACCAGCTCCCTCTTTACAGGAATGATAAATTTAAAGTTTCTTAAATCCATCATTATTGCATTCATTCATTCTTTTTACCTTGTCTATTTTTAGCTAGCTCCTCCTAATAAGTCATTTCTGTGTTTACTCTTTAGAGTAATATGATCTTCCCAGTACTGTGTATGCACACAAGTATGTGTGTGTGTACTTATGTATGCACATTTGTGTGTCTGATGAGAGGAAGGGGGAAATGTTACTTTTCCTTATTAAATAAGTAATACATTCACGGAGCCCAAAAGTTAAAAGGTGATTAAACTTTTACAGTGAAAACATGTTCGTCCCTGCCCTCAAGCCACCATCTACCTTCCTAAGAAACAGAAACAATACTATTCATTTCTTATATGTCATACAAACAAACAGCATATGAAACTAAAGAAGAAATAAATAAATGGAAACCCATTCTATGGTCAGGTATTGGAAGAGTTAATATTGTTAAGATGTCAATACTCCTTAAAGCAACATACAGATTTAATGCAATCTCTATCAAAATCTTAATGACCGTTTTTGCAGAAACAGAAAAAACCATTCTATAATTCAAAGGAAATCCCAAATGACCAATCCTGGGAAAAGGAAAAAAAAAAAAAATCCCAACACTGGAAGATACATACTTCTGATTTCAAAATTTATTACAAAGATACACTATCAAAACAGTACGGTGCTGGCATAAAGGCAAACATACAAACCAGTGGAATATAAAAGCCCATATATGTGAAACAAACCCTCACATATATGATATTGACAAGGGTGCCAAAACCATTCAACAGGTAAAGAACAGAAGGCAACCCCCAGAAAGGGAGAAAATATTTGCAAATCATGTATCTGATAAGTGATTAATATCCAGAGTATATAAAGAACTACTAAAACTCAACAAAAGAAGAAACCTGATTTGAAAATTGGCAAAGAATTTGAATAGACATTTTTCTAAAGAGGATATACAAATGCCCATTAACATAAGAAAACATGCTCAACGTTACTAATGATTAGGGAAATGCAAATCAAAACTACAATGAGATGGAACCTCACACATAGAGAAATGGCTACTATCAAAAGAGAAAAAAGTTCTTAGGATGTGGAGAAACTGCAACTCTTGTGCACTGTTGATGGAAATGTAAAATGGTATCTCCATTGTTGGAAACAGCACATCAACTCCTCAAAGTATTAAAAATAGAATCACCATATAATCAACCAATTAATCAAATAAATATGTACCAAAAAGAAGTGAAAGCAGGGACTCAAAAAGTTACTTGTACACCCATTGTCACAGCAACATCATTCACAATAGCTCAAGCTTGGAAGCAACTCCAAATGTCCATTTGATGCCATGAATGGATAAGCAAACGTGGTATATACACACAATGGAATATTATTCAGGCTTAAAAAAAAAAAAGAGCGGTATTCTGGCATAATCTACAACACAGATGAACCTTGAGAACATTATGCTAAATGAAAGAAGTCAGTCACAAAAGCCAAATACATAATTATATGATTCCACTTACATGAAGTACTTAGTAAAAAAAAATTATAGAGACAGAAAGTAAAATGGTGGTTGCCAGGGGCTAAGGGAAGCAAGAATAGGGAGTTACTATTTAATGGATATAGAGTTTACATTTTTGTTTTTACTGAAGTGTAGCAATGTTATATTAGTTTCAGGTGTACCACAAAGTCAGTCAATATTTATATATATTACAAAGTGATCAGGGGTGCCTGGGTGGCTCAGTTGGTTGAGCATCTGACTTCAGCTCAGGTCTTGATATTACGGTTCATGAGCTAGAGCCCTGTGACAGGCTCTGTGCTGGCAGATCAAAGCCTGGAGCCCACTTTGGATTCTGTGTTTCCCTGTCTCTCTGCTCACCCTCACCCTCTGCTCACACTCTGTCTCTCCCTCTCTCAAAAATAAGTAAACATTTTAAAAATATCTTTTAAGAAAAGTAATCACTGTACTGAATCTAGCTATCACCTGTCACTGTACAAAGTTCTTACAATACTATTTCCTATACTACACCCTGCATACTCATGTCTTTTATTTTATTAAAGGTACAGTCTTAAAATATGAAGAAGTTCTAGAGGTGGTGGTGATGACTGTACAATACTATGAATGTATTTAATACAACTGAATGCTAGTACATGTTAAAATGGTTAAGTTGGCATTTCTGGAAAAAAAAAATTCAAAAAAACTGAAATGCATAGATGTATTTCCAAAAATCTATTACATTTTATTTATGCACAGCTCTGCACCATTCTATTTTTAGTCAATCTATAGTATGTCCGAGAAAATATCTTTTTATAAAAGTTTACTTATTTATTTTTGGGGAAAGGGAGGAGGGGCAGAGAAAGAGAGTCAGAGACAGACAGAGAGAGAGAATCCCAAGCAGGTTCCATGTTGTCAGTGCAGTCTCATGTAGGGCTCAATCCCACAAACCGTGAGATCATGAATCAAATGAGCCACCTACGTGTTCCTGTCCTAAAGAATATCTTAATTCTTTTCCAAAAGCTGCTGTGTCCCATTGCACAAATGTACATTAATTTTTTTAGCCATTAACCCATTGATGAACAACATTTATTTTGTTTTGGATCTCCTACAATTACAAATAACACTATGACAAGCAAGCCCTGTATGTGGAGAATTGTTTGGGTGAGTCACACACATATATATTATTATACATGTATAGTATATACGTAGTATGAACTAAGCTCCACAAACAAAGGGGAAATAAACCATAATTCTCACACTATGAACTTTTAGCATTGGTTATAAAGGGAGTAGGAAATAAGAATATAAAAATTCATCTGATCTTAATCTAAGATCTATTTTATCCGCATTATCCCCAGAGTGATTTTCCCATGACAAATTAAGATAATAAAATAAAGAAGTTCAGAAAGATTGTCCCTAATAAAAAGAATAAGGAAGATAATTAACATATAATTAAAAGAAAACCAGAAACACAAATAACTGTAATATAACTATAGTAAAATACAGTATGTAAAAAAATACTTTTCATGGAAATTTGGTTTAAGATAAGTGTTGGAAGGATTCTATGAAGGGGCAGATAATTTCTAGTAACAGATAACCAGAGAAAGTTTCACAGAAGAGATAAACCCCATTAAATATCTAAATGAAGATGCTCAACAAACATTTGGATGACTTTGGACTCTAAGTCCAGCCTGGAGACATAAATGAGAGACATATACTTAGACTTGGTACTTAAAGGCATGAGATTGGATGAGATCACTAAGGAAGTAGTGTATATAGACAAAATAAGGTCTATCATGTGTTAATAACATCAGAGGGTTAGTATAACCATGACACAATGTTTGTTTAGAGATTATTAATCATTTGGGTAGTGAGCTACAGCAATAAACATTCATCAGGACAACTACAAAATACAAGTAGTTTAATAATCGACAAAAGTCTCTGAAATAATAGTATACCAAAAAGAAATACCAATAATGAAATGGCCCCTAAGAATTTAGAAATGAAAAAAATTACTACCCATAACAGACAGTTCTTATACTATGTTTTCATATGGCTGAGTAAACAAATAAAACCAGAGATCATGAAGTTTTCTTAAATATAAACAGGATTAAAGTGGCTCAACAAAACACGTATCAATTGAAACTTAGAATTGTCAAATGTAGAGCCAGCTGAATGAAAATGTCTAAGCAATCTTCATAACAGGTACTAGAGCAAATCTGTCAAATCTTATCATTCTGACAATTGTACCACTCAACATAAATTAATACCTTAGCTGTTTAGCATTCTTTTTTCTAAAAAATAATTATTTTGAGAGAGAGCGCACATGTGTGCGCATGTATGCACAAGAAAGCTGGGGAGACGTAGAGAGAGAAAATCCCAAGCAGCCACTGTGCTGTCAGCACAGAGCCCAATCCTGGGCTTGATCTCATGAACTGTGATTAAGACGGAAGCCAAAATCAAAAGTTCAATGCCTAACTAACTCACCCAGGTACCCCTGGCATTCTTGAGAGAAGGACTTTGAGAAGTTTAAGATATGAGTTCAAAACCTAGCTTTGCCATTTATATGCTATGTATGACCTTAAACAAAGTACCACTTCCTATTTTTGTTTTCTACATTATAATCTGAATATAACACAATTTCATAGTACTGACGCTACAGGTAAATGACATAAGTAGCATCAGCTTAGTGCAAAGCCAAACTAGAAATTCAGCAAGTTGTACTGTTTCCAAGATGAAGAAACAGGGTTGAGTTAGGTGGAAGTATGGAGGTCCAGGTAAACCAGTAAGTATGAAATATGGACTAAAGTCTAAAACAAGTCTCTAGAACACACCATCCTATCCTGGGAAAATCTTTTTCAATTTTATAAATATGGGATGAACATACACTATTTACCTACGAGATTATGGAGTAGTGGTTTTAATTAAAAAATTGTACTTCTACCCATAAAAGACCTAAATTTGGATATGCATAATCCTTTTCAACAAGGAAAGCAAAAATACTACAGGAATGCAGTTACTGATATATCAAAATTAGAGAGGTTCTAAAGATCACAATAACCTGCTGAAGGATGATAAATCCTTTTAGAAAAAAAGGCTTTCCTGGAAAAGGCTGTACTAAAGCACAATCTTATTAAGTAAAGAATTTCATTTGGAGGAGAACAAATTCAAATAAGCAAACATATAGGCAGTTTATTCTCCTACCTTCAATCAAGTTTAAGTTTAGACTTATTTCCAATTTGAAAATACAACCCATAAATCCTAGTGAAAACAATGTAACTTGCCTACAGCATGAGAAAAATCATATAGTGGTAGTAAGGGGAACTAGAATAGTCTCCAGCTTCTAAGTGTAAAACTTTCACTTTTCCAAAATGCTTTCGTAAGGAATATTCTAACACCAAATATTCTAATAAAATTAAGAAGTATTACAAAGAGTGGTTTTAACATATGTCTTTTCCTCCACAACTTTTTCCCTTTAAATAAAGGTGGAGCACAAAAGCAAGTATAGGGAAAATGGTACAAGTCATCCCTCCATCGTTTACTTAAAGATTTTGTTCAAAAATTAAAGGATAGGGAGTTTCACTGAAGCAAATTAAAAGCTAAGGAAAACATGGACAGAATAGTAATAACACAAAAAAGTCTTAAGTCACAAGGACATATAACTAGTTGACAAAACCATCAATTGCAACAAGTGGATCCTATTTGCCTCATGATTCAAACCAACAAACTGTACTTTAAAAACTGGGGCACCAGGGTGGCTCAGTGAGGTAAGCATCCAACTCTTGATTTTGGCTCAGGTCATGATCTCACATTTTGTGAGTTCAAGTGCTGAATGGGGCTCTGTGCTGAGTGTGAAGCCTGCTTGAGATTCTCTCCTCCTCTCTCTGCCTCTCTCCTCTCTCTCTCAAAAATAAACATTTAAAAAGTATGTAAGTAAAAACAACAATAGTTATGAAATGATTATAAAGTTTAAATTGATTATTTGGTGATGTTAATATAATATTGTTACCCTGAGATGATCAAAATACACATGAAAAGATGCTGAAAATTAATAATCATATACTCAATGCGAATCAAAATCACAACAAAGTATGCAACACACCAGTCAGGATATCAAATATTAAGAAAGAGAGAGGCTAACCAGCTTCAGATGAAGCCAATGCTGCTGATCCCAGCTCACAGTAGGCATTAGCTGGGCTTTAGCAAACCAGACAGAATCTGGGGTAGGAGGCACCAGAGGAGAAAGAGTCTGCCATGAAAATGAAGCAAGATCAACTGGAGTGAGAGGTAGACCTCCTGAGAATTACAGAGAAGGCCTGAAGCCACAGGACACTGACAGAGGAAAAGAGACAGAGTCCACTAAGAACACAACTTCACAGATGCCTGAGTGCGAACTAGGGAAGATAACAAGCCAGGAAGTGGAGAAACGGAAGGAGGGGAGGGAACCCCCTTTCAGGGAGCTGCAGAGAGTCAAGGGGAAGAGAAGGAGTGGCTGAAAATGTTCACAGAACTGTCCCTGGAGAAAAGAAAACCTCGGCTCAGTACGGAGAGTAATCCTATTTCTAGCTGTGGTGCTGACTCGGGGCTGGGTGTCCTGGTTCTAGGTGGCACGAGAAGAAACTTGCTCCCCTGGCGCCAGGAGAAACTGCTCTCTTGCTCTTCCAGCTCACTGGCGGCTGGGAAGAGCCCGGCCTGCGGGATTAGATTATATTTCCGGCGGTACCAATAAAGCGAGCTGAATAAGACCTGGAAACGACCGGGGCTTGGAACACAGAACACGGCCCACCTTGGCTACAACCACGGCACAGGGAGATGAGACACAAAAGAGTGATTTGCAACGCCTGGTTCGAGAAGGGACTGGGGCGCCGCCATTTTTCTCCTGACAACCACTAAGGTGGGACCTCAGAGAGAGAGGCCAGCTGGACCCCAGTGGAGACTAAGACCTGCCAACACCAAACCACGCCCATCCTCACTAGAGAGCTGCTTTTTTTTTTTTTTTTTTTTTTTTTTACCGGAGCTCAGTGCAAGAACAACACAGATGCACTGCTGTGATTAATTCTAGATCAAATCTTTCTATTCAGATATATTTTTGCTTGTGTCATTCGTATCCCTCCTCTCTGCTGGATTGGACACTCAGGTCATTGGTTTGCTTAAACAGTTATGTTTAATCCATTCTCTAGATGTATATTCTACACCTCCTCTGCTACCTTTCTATCTCTCTCTCTCTAATCAGACTATATATAGTTTCTCTGAGTAACATTATCTTCATATCATTCTCCTCGCCTCTTACCATATTCTCCTCTTTCTCTCTCTGACATAAGCCTCATAGTCTCTCTGCCTGGTCACTGTCCAATTTCGCTTTCTCCCCTCCCCTGTCATTTCTATCTTTCTATATGCTCTTCCATCAGTACTGCATACACCCTGCTCTTTATTTGTAGCGGGAATTCTGGTTTTATGCTTTTATACTGTCTTTTGTCTTTTGTCTTTTTTTTTCTTTTCCTTCTTTTTTCACGTTTTTTCTTTTTCTTTTTCCCTTTCGGTTTGCTTGTTTGTTGGATATGTTTGTGAGTTTGCGGGCCATTCTTCCCTGTGTATTTGTCTCTCTGTTTACCTTTCCTAGGCTACATCAAGAAACAAGCCAAAGTACACATGGTGGAGGGTCCCAAATACCACTACGAGTAGGGAAATAAAATAAACAAAGTCTCAAAAAGAGAGACCAAAGACACCATTCAAAGAACACTTCCTGACCAGACAGACCCTGGACAGTCAAGGAGCCTTCTTTAATAAAGCATTACTCGCAGGTAAAGAGTGCATAACAAGCTTTTAAAACTAACAAGAGATAGAAAGCTAGCCAAAATGACAAAATGGAAGAATTCTCCTCTAAAGAAATTCCAGGAAGAAATGACAGCTAAACTGCTCAAAACAAATATAAGTGACATAACTGAACAAAATATAAAACAACAGTAATAAAATTAATCACAGGGCTTGAAAAAGACTTGGAAGACATCACAGAAGCTATTGCTACAAAGACAATGGAACTTGAAAATAGTTCTGATGAATAAAAAATGCTATAAATGAGGTGCATAATAAAATGGAGGCGTCCGATGCACGGACTAAAGAGGCGAAGAGACTAGGTGAATTAGAAGACACAATTATAGAAAAAGAAGAATCCAAGAACAACAGAGACAAACTGATCCAGGAGCACGAAAGGAGAGTTCAAGAGCTGAGTGATACAATCAAACAGAACAATATCCGTATCATAGGAATTCTAAAAGAGGCAGAGAGAGGGGAAGGCACTAAAGGAGTCCTTGAACAAATTATAGCTGAGAACTTCCCCAATCTGGGGAAGGAAACAGACGTTGAAATCCAAGAGGCACAGAGAACTACCCTCAGACTTAACTTGAATCAACCTTCTGCACTACATATCATAGTGAAACTGGCTAAATATAAGGACAAGGGGAGAAATCTGAAAGCACCTAGGGATAAAAAGGCCCTAATATACAAAGGGAGACCTATAAGGGTAGTTACAGACCTATCTATTGAAACTTGGCAGGCCAGGAAGGAATGGCAGGAAATCTTCAACGTGATGAACAGAAAAAAAATATGTAGCCAAGAATCCTCTATCCAACAAGCTTGTCATTCAGAATAGAAGGAAAGATAAAAGTCTCCCCAAAAAAAAACAAAAATTAAAAGAATTCATCACCACTAAACCACTCCTACAAGAAATCTTAAGGAGGACTCTATGAAGGAAATGTTGCAAGGAACACAAGGTACCAGAGACATCATCACAAGTATGAATCCTACAGAGAACACAATGATTCTAAACCCACATTTTTCAATAATTACATGAACGTAAATGGACTAAATGCTCCAATCAAAAGACACCGGGTAGCAGAATGGATAAAAAATAAAAACCATCTATTTGCTGTTTACAAGAACTCATTTTAGACCTGAGGACAGTTTCAGATTGAAAGTAAGGGGATGTAGAAATATCTATCATGCTACTGGAAGTCAAAAGAAAGAAGGAGTAGCCATACTTATAACAGACTAACTGGACTTTAACGTAAAGGCAGTAACAAGGGATGAAGAAGGACTTTATATAATAATTACAGGGTCTATCCAACAGGAAGAGCTAACAATTATAAATGTCTATGCACTGAATTCGGAAATACCCAAATACATAAAACAATTAATCACAAACAAAAACAATCTTATGGATAAGAATGTGCTAATAGCACGGGACTTTAATACTCCACTTACAGCAATGGATAGATCAAACAGACAGAAAATCACTGAAGTAACAGTGAACCTGAATGACACATTGGACCAGACGGATTTGACAGATATATTTAGAACTCTACATCCTTAGGCTATGGAAGTCACATTCTTCTCAAGTATGCATGGCACATTCTCCAAGATAGATCACATACTGGGATATAATGCAGTCCTCAATAAATATAAAAGAATTAAGATCATACCATGCACACTTTCAGATAATAATGCTCTGAAACTTGAAATCAACCACAGGAAGAACTCTGGAAAACCTAAAAAAACATGGAGATTAAAGAACATCCTACTAAAGAATGCATGGGCCAATCAGGCAATTAGAGAAGAAATATAAAAATATATGGAAACAAATGAAAAATGAAAATACAACTATTCAAACTCTTTGGGATGCGGCAAAAGCAGTCCTCAAAGTAAAGTACATTGTACACCAGGCCTATTTCAAAACACTAGAAAAAGTGGAAATACAAAATCTAACAGCACACTTAAAGACTAGAAGCAGAGAGGCAAGAGCACCCCAAACCCAGCAGAAGAAGAGAAATAATAAACATCAGGGCAGAAAATAACAATATAGAATCCAAAATAACAGTTTAACAGATCAATGAAACTAAGAGTTGGTATTTTTCAAAAAATAAACAAAAGTGATAAATAAACCTCTAGCCAGGCTTCTCAAAAAGAAAAGAGACAGTACCCAAATAGGCAAAATCATGAATGAAAATGGATTATGACCAATCCCTCAGAAATGCAAGCAATCATCAGAGAATACTAAGAAAAACTATACGTCAACAAACTGGACAACTTAGAAGAAATGGACAAATTCCTAAACACACACTCACTACCAAAATTCACACGGGAAGAGATAGAAAATCTGAATAGACCCGTAACTAGTGAAGAAATCGAATCAGTTATCAAAAATCTCCCAACAAATAAGAGCCCTGCGCCAGATGGCTTCCCTGGGGAATTCTACCAGATATTTAAATCAGAGTTAATACCCATCTTCTCAACATACTCTAAAAATAGAAATGAAAGGTAAACTTCCAGACTCATTCTACAAAGCCAGCATCACTGTGATTCCCAAGCCACACAGAGACCCAGCAAAAAAAAAAAAGAGAACTACAGGCCAATATCCTTGATGAATACGGATGCAAAAATCCTCAACAAGATCCTTGAAATCAAATTCAACAGCACATAAAAAGAATTATCCACCCTGATCACGTGGGATTCATTCCTGGGTTATAAGGCTGGTTCAATATTCGCAAATCAATCAATGTGATCCATCACATCAACAAAAGAAAAGATAAAAACCATATGATCATGTTGATAGATGCAGAAAAAGCATTTGACAAAATACAGCAGCACTTGTTGATAAACCCCTTGAGAAAGTCGGGATAAAAGGAACTTACTTAAACATCATAAAAGCCATCTATGAGAAGTCCTCAGCTTACATCATCCTCAATGGGGAAAACCTGAGAGCTTTGCCCTTGAAATCAGGAATATGGCAGGGATGTCCACTCTCACCACTGTTGTTTAACATAATGATGGAAGTCCTGGCATCAGCCATCAGACAACAAAAGGAAATGAAAGGCATCAGAACTGATAAAGAAGAAGTCAAACTTTCGCTTTTCACAGACGACATGATACTCTACATAGAAAACCCAGCAGACTCCACCAGAAGCCTACTAGAACTGATCCATGAATTTAGCAAGGTTGCAGAGTACAAAACCAACGTACTGAAATCAGTTGCATTCTTATACACCAACAATGAAGCAACAGAAAGAGAAATCAAGAAACTGATCCCATTCATAATTGCACAAAAAAACATAAAATACCTAGGAATAAACCTAACCAAGGACATAAGAGATCTGTATGATGAAAACTAGTGAAAACTTATGAAGGAAATTGAAGAAGACACAAAGAAATGGAAAAACATTCCATGCTCATGGACTGAAGAATAAATATTGTTAAAATGTCATTACTACCCAAAGCAATCTACACATTCAATGCAATCCCAATCAAAATTGCACCAGCATACTTCTCAAAACTAGAACAAACTATTCTAAAATTTGTATGGAACCACAAAAGACCCCGAAGAGCCAAAGTAATATTGAAGAAGAAAACCAAAACGGGAGGTATCACCATCCCAGACTTTAGCCTCTACAACAAAGCTGTCATCATCAAGACAGTATGCTGTTGGCACAAAAACAGACAGACCAATGGAATAGAGAACCCAGAATTGGACCCTCAAATGTATGGCCAACTGATCTTTGTCAAAGCGGGAAAGAGTATCCAATGGAAAAAAGACAGCCTCTTTAATAGATGGTGCTGAGAGAACTGGGCAACAACAGGCCGAAGAATGAAACTGGATCATGGTCTCATACCATATACAAAAATAAACTTAAAATGGATGAAGGGCCTGAATATGAGACAGGAATCCAGCAAAACCCTAGAGGAGAAAGCAGGAAACAACCCCTTGACCTCAGCTGCAGCAACTTCTTACGTGACAAATCCCCAAAGGCGAGGGAATCAAAAGCAACAATGAAGTACTGGGACCTCATCAAGATAAAAAGCTTCTGCACTGATGGGGCGCCTGGGTGGCTTAGTCGGTTAAGCGTCCGACTTTCGCTTAGGTCATGATCTCGCGGTTCGTGGGTTCGAGCCCCGCATCGGGCTCTGTGCTGACTGCCAGCTCAGAGCCTGGAGCCTGTTTCAGTCTGTGACTCCCTCTCTCTCTGACCCTCCCCTGCTCACGCTGTCTATCTCTCTCTCTCCTAGAAATAAAAAAAACAAAAAAAAAAAAAAAAAAAAAAGCTTCTGCACTGCAAAGGAAACAATCAACAAAACTAATAGGCAACTGACAGAATGGGAAAAGACAGTTGCAAATGACATAGTGGATAAAGAGCTAGTATTCAAAAATCTCTAAGGAACTCACCAAATTCCACACCTGAAAAACAAATAATCTAGTGAAGAAATGAGCAGAAGACATGAACAGACTTTTCCAAAGGACACATCCAGATGGTCAATAGAAACATGAAACGATGCTCAGCATCCCTCCTCATCAGGGAAATACAAATCAAAACCACACTGAGGTACCACCTCACGCCAGTCAGAGTGGCTAAAATGAACAAATCAAGAGACTACAGACACTGGCGAGGATGTGGAGAAATGGGTATCCTCTTACACTGTTGGTGGGAATGTAAACTGGTGCAGCCATTCCGGAGAACAGTGTGGAGGCTCCTCAAAAAATTAATGAGAGAACTCCCCTATGACCCATCAATAGCACTGCGAGGAATTTACCCAAGGGATATAGGAATGCTGATGCATAGGGGCACATGTATCCCAGTGTTCATAGCAGCACTTTTAAGAACAGCCAAATCATGGGAAGAGCCTAAATGTCCATCAACTGATGAATGGATCAAGAAGATGTGTTTTATTTATACAATGTAATACTACATGGCAATGAGAAAGAATGAAATCTGGCCTTTGGTAACAATGTGGATGGAACTAGAGGGTATTGTGCTAAGTGAAATAAGTCAGGCAGAGAGAGACAGATACCATGTTTTCATTCATAGGTGGAAGAGGAGGATGGAAAGGGGAATAGAATAGTTAAGGAGATGGAGGGAGGGAAACCATAAAAGACACTTAAATATTGAGAACAGACTGAGGGATGATGGAAGGTGGGTGAGTAATGGGTAATGGGCATGGAGGAGGGCAACTGTTGGGATGAGCACTGGGTGTTATATGGAAACCAACTTGACAATAAACTCTAATAAAAAATTGAATTGAAGAGGGGAAAAAACAAATTTATATAAAAAAAATCAAAATGCCATATAACCTAGTAATTCCACTACTGGGTATTTACCCAAAGAAAATGAGAACACTAATTCAGAAAGATATATGTACTCCTATGTTTACTGCAGCATTATTTACAAAAGCTAAGATTTAGAAAACCTCTATTGCCCAATGATAGATGAATAAATATCACACACACACACACACACACACACACACGGATAATACCTAGCCATAAAGAAAACTTTCTATCTGTAATAACAAATGAATAAACATCCATATGACATGGACTGATCTACAGCGTATTATATTAAATAAAATAAGTCAGATGGAGAAAGACAAATATATGACTTCACATATATGTGGAATCTAAAAAACAAAACAAGTAAGACAGCAAGAGATTCATAAATACATACTACAAAAGTAGTGGTTGCCAGAGGGACAGGGGGAAACACTAGAGGGGGTGGGGAGTGAGCAAAATAAGTAAAGGAGATTAAGGAGTACAAACTTCCAGTTATAACCTAAATTAATCACAAGAATAGAAAATAAAGCATAGGGAATATAGTCAGTAATACTGTAGTTACACTGTATGGTGATAGGTACCACTTTTTGTGGTGAGCACTGAATTATATATAAACTGTCAAATCACTATGTTGTGCACCTAAAACCCAAAAACATAATATGTCAACTATATTTCAATTAAAAAAATTATTTTAAGCAAAAGGAAGCTCCCTATATCCTATATTTTAGAGATACATCCTGAAATATTTACAGATACAATGAGGTCTACATAACCTTGAAAATATGGAAAGGAAATAAGGGATAGAGAGATAAAACATGATTAGCCATGACCTGACAGCTGTGGTAGCTGAGTAATAATAATTATATGAAGAGCTCATTATAGTATGCCTCTCACAAAAGGAGAGTCAAATTTTCCTTAACAAAAACTTTCATAAAATAGAAAAAAAATTGTGAAGACCAAATCAGTGCAGATTTGGTACAGTGCAAATTTGGCAAAAATGAGTGCAGAATAGTACAAACCTTAACCCCTGACACAGTGAGTGATACTACTGTCTCTGAGAGATAATGCTACCTTAAATTAACTAATAACCAGTGTAGTCACAATACATAAAGATACTCCCTCTCAAAGTAATGATATCCAGAGTTCCTCTACACTTTTCAATCATGTATCAGTAAGAATATATTCTGAGACTGAGCCCAAATCCCAAATTAATACTACCAAAATGCACACTTGGGAGCTCACAACAAATCAGAGTTGCATCTAAAAAGCAAGGTAGGGCACCTGGGTGGCTCAGTCGGTTAAGCATTGGACTTCAGCTCAGGATCATGAGAGCCGCGTCCAGCTCTGTGCTGACAGCCAACTCAGAGCCTGGGGCCTGTTTGGGATTCTGTGTCTCCCTCTCTCTCTGACCCTCCCCTGCTCATGCTGTCTCTCTCTCTCTCTCCTAGAAATAAATGAAACATTAAATAAATAAACAAATAAAAAAAATAAAAAGCAGGTAAGTCATAACTAACTACATCTCATTTCATGGTAATCATATTCATGTCTTTACATGGATCACAATTTATTTACAAGGGAAGCATGGAGAGCAAAAAAGATACTAAAACCAAATTCCTTTTTCAGATCACTGCCAATCCAATTCATGAAGCAAAGTTTCCCAAGAATCTCTAATATGCTGCTGAAATTTTAAAAGATGTATTAACAGAACGAGAATTAACAAACAGCTTACAGCAAGTCCCTTTACTCAGTAACCATTACAAGAACAAAGACAAGCATAATACATACTGGAGGCCGACCAGGACGACCCCTTTTTCTTTTTCCTTTGATCTCTGTTTCTTCAAGTTCGCTGCCAGCATCAGAATGGGCTGTAGTTTCATTAGTTGAATCCCTAGAAAATGTGATATATTATTTTAGTGAACAAATTAATTCATACATACAATGCAGTTCTGTTCTACTACTTTTCTTACCTCCTGGTATATGGCTGATAAGAAGGGTTTTTTCTTCCACTTGCAGAAAAAAATCTTTAGGAAAATGAAAATGTTACCCTTCCTGCCAATATCACTAAATATTGAGCAACATGAATTCCCATATTGATAGAGAAACAAAGAGGAGGAAATGATTGTGGAAATGACAACTGCTATACAAAATATAATAAAAATTCAGTTGTGAAAGAGGAATTAATCAATAAAAAAGAAACCTTAAGTCTTGGGAGGAAATTTTATTCATTTCACAAAATCACGGAAGTTAGTGCACTAGTAAAAGTTTAACAACTGGCTCCTCAAAAATATTATGCACATAAATGTTTAGAAATTTTACTGAAATAATGGTTACATAACACAAATTTACTGACAATAATAAAATACACAATATTTTTTTTAAGTTTATTTATTTATTTATTTAGAGAGAGAGAGAGAGAGAGAGAGAGAGAGAGAGAGAGAGAGAGAGAAGGAGAGAGAACTTGAGTGGGGTAGGGGCAGAGAGGAGAGAGAGAATTCCAAGCAGGCTTCGCACTATCAGCACAAAGCTCAACACAGGGTTCTAACTCACAAACTATGAGATCATGACTTGAGCCAAAATCAAGAATTGAATGTCAAACCAACTGAACCACCCAGGCACCCCACATAATATTCTTATTATAAATTCCATATGACTAATTGATTCACAAAAAAATGATAATTTTGCCACAGTTGTATCTATAGCTAACCTTTGATTGTAATTGATGAACAAACAGGATCGGGACATGAACGATCACTGATATCTTTGTTCACTTAACTAATATGATACAGGTCATAGGACAAAGACATTTGTTAGAAATTCACTCACTGGTCATGTTGTAGACAATGTCTTTACTGAATCAGGTAACAGTTCTCAAATAGGAAGAATACTTCCTCCATTATTTTTTCCTTTATATTGTAATGGGTATAAACCTGATACACCTTTCAATTTAATCTGCATTATTAACAATATCTCCATAACTGAAAAAAGTTTATAAACAAATGAAAGAACAATAAATTGAGCCCTGATGTGTAGTGTTTGCTGATTTTCATAATGTAAATACTCCTACCACAGCCAATTTCAAACTCCCAACTTGGTATCAATAGAGCTGAGAATAAATAGTAGTAGTACACACTAAATACAATAGGTGTATACAAGTACACACATACACACAAAATGTGTAAATAAAAACTTCCAGAGTGCAGAAAATAGAAACATAAAATAATTAGGAAGTAATCATTTTTGAGGATTTATTGCTTTTATTGTTAATATGATTTATTTAGTGTTAAGTTTATATAAGTTAACTTTTTATAAAGACAATGTTATTTTAATAGGGTTACAAGATTTCTAGAAATTTAATTTTCAGTTCTCCAGGACAATACAGGAGGATGGCTCCAGCATACTACTGAAATAGCACTAACAACTTCTTTGCTATAATTTATATTACTAACAGTATAAAAGATCTGCATAAAACTGCAAATGCAATGAAGAGAACAAAGCAAATAGTGAGTCCAACACACAACCTATTATTTCTTCATCTGCTTCAACAAATGCTCTCAGTTCCATTTCCTCTTTGTATTGAATCCTAAAAGGTCAATTCTATAGTGTCTACTACTCCCTCCTTCATACCATGTTCTCTGGAAGATCTCATCCACTTGATGTATAAGATCTATATAAATAACTTCAATAAATTATCAATGGACCCGATCATCTATAATAGAAATTTTTAACTTCACATGTTAACAGCTTCTTTGAATGCTAGATCAAATTCACCATATACCACATACAAAATTAAGTTCAACACTGACTTATTTCTAGCTCTCTGTTCATGGCAATACAATTAACTAACTGATTTAATTAATGCATGAGTATACTTCAAGTTGTTATGTAAATTTATTATGGTCACTGTTATCCGGTCTTATATTCTTAGAATCATAGCAATCTTCCTCTTGTGACATGAGCTAACAAGTGCAATCAAGTTGTCTTCCATATAATTATTCTCCAAATTCTTTCCATGATTATTACCATAATCACCATTCCCTGAATTAATCTCAACTTATCTATTTCTATCTCCCTTGTCCAAGGCATTCTGCATATAATGCCAGTAACATTCTTACATTGTGACATCTCCCTACTTGCAAGTCTTCAAGGATGACCTGGTATTAAACCTGTTCACAGGAAAAAGAACTGAGACTTCTGGGGAAGATGGCAGAGTAGGAAGATCCTAGGCTCACCTCAATCCCTAGATACATGTAAATAATACCCACATCAGCATCTTTAACCCAGAAAACTACCTGAAGACTATCAAAACAGACTCTCTATAGGTAAATGTAGAGAAGAGGCCACATCCAAGAAGGTAAGAAGGGCAAAGAACGCACTGGGAGCCAAATGGAGCCATAGGACTGTCCATGGAAGGAAGGAATGCCAAAAGCATAGAGAGGACAGTAGACACCACACTAGGCACACCAGGCACCCAGGAGGAGGGGACCTGCAGTAGCAAGGCTAATCAACATAACGTTTGGCTTTGAAAATTTAAACTTTACAAATCTTAAATCTGAACTTTAAAATCTGAAATCTGAACTTTAGGAGAACTTTGTTAAGTTCTTACAATCACCAGGGATTAATACCAGGAACTTTAAAAATCATCAGGCTAGCACTGGGAAAGTTGGAGGGCGATAAGATATTGAGTCCTTGCCCTTTAAAAGGGGGAGGGAGGGGGGGAGAGAGGGAGGGAGGAAGAAAGGAACAGCAAAACAAACAGCCATGTGGAGATATAGCACAGAAGCAGCAGATTGAAAAATGACTTGGGTGTATACGAGGGAGATTTGTTCACTAATCTAAAAGCATTCGCTAGAGAGGCAGGGATCTTTAGGAGATTTCTCCAAGAAGAAAACAGCTGGCAGACACCATTTCCTTCACTATCACTCAGTCTAGATACATGGACACCTGAATAACCAGTGCAAACACACTCTCCAACTCAATTTGCTAACAGCACCTTCATGTCTAAGCTCTCTTGTGACCCTGCCTCCTGCAACCCAGACTCCACAGAAGTCTATCCAAAGCCAGTGTCACAAGCATAGCAGTGTGCAAGTAACCCCAATAGGGACTAGGAACACCTCAAAGTGACTCTTGCCCTGGGCAAAAGGGAAGAAAACGACCCACACCAGAATGATGGAGGTCCTGACAGTGAGCTGGGAGTAGACAGCTGGTCTGACTGCAGGTCCTGCCCACTGAAGAAAACTTCTCAGGGGACAGTAAAGGGAGAGTGCCCTACAGCTCAGTGTTACAGCAGCTCTGGCAAATGCCCAGTCTGACCCAACTCAATCCCAAGACCAGCCTAGACAGGCCCACTAATGACAGAAGAACCAAACCCTGCCCATAAAGAGGCAAAGATAGCCACTACATATGACCAAACTGTAGGCAAATACAGTTCAGCCACAAAAGTAAGGCAATACAACACACAAAGGAGACACCCCTGAAATGAAAGTTTCAGGTGAACAAGGAACACTGCACTGTAGGGCACTATAGGACCTCTTCTTCATAAGGCCACTATTTTCAATAGGAGATATAGCTGACTTTCCTAAAACACAAAACAGACAAGAGCAGTTAGAAAAAGTGAGGGAACAGAGGAATATGTCTCAAATGGGGGGGGGGGGCAAAATCACAGCAAGAGATGTAAACAAAACAGAAAAAATATCCCTGAGAAAGAATTTCAAGTACTAGTCATAAAGATACTGACTGGATGTTAGAAAAGACTAGCAGACCTCAGAGAGAGCTTTAACACAGAGATAGAAAATATGAAAAAGAACCAATCAGATATGAAGAGCTCTAACTGGAATTAAGAATACACTAAGGAAATAAATAATAGACTAGAAGAAGGAGACAAATGGATCAGCAACCTGGAGGACAGAATAATGAAAAGCAATGAAGCTCAAAAGGACAAAAAATAATAACAGTAATTATACATGAAAATAGATTTAAACACAGTGACACCATTGGGAACAATGTTTGCATTAGGGATCTCAGAAAAAGAAGAGAGAAAAAAGGGGGCATAAAATTTATTTGAAGAAATAATACCTGAAAACTTTCTGAATCTGGGGAAGGAAAGAGAAATCCACATCCAAGAGGCACAGAGAGCCCCCAACAAAAGCAACCCAAAGAGGTGCGCTCCAAGACACCTAGTAATTAAAATGGTAAAAAATAGTGATGAAGAGAGAATAATAAAAGCAGCAAAAGAAAACAGTTGCTAAAACTGATCCAGGAATTCAGCAAAGTGGCAGGATATAAAACCAATGCACAGAAATTAGTTGCATTCCTATATACCAACAATGAAGCAACAGAAAGAGAAATCAACGAATTGATCCTATTTACAACTGTACCAAAAACCATAAAAATACATAGGAATAAACATAACCACAGAGGTGAAAAATCTATACACTGAAAACTATAGAAAGCTGATGAAGGAAGCTAAAGACAACACCAAAAAATGGAAAAATATTCCATGCTCCTGGATAGAAAGAACAAATATTGTTAAAATGTCATTACTAACCAAAGCAATCTACATATTCGAAGCAATCCCTATTAAAATAACACCACCATTCTTCACAGAACTAGAACAAACAATCCTAAAATTCATATGGAATCAGAAAAGACCCCAAATAGCCAAAGCAATCTTGAAAAAGAAAACCAAAGCAGGAGGCATCACAATCCCACACTTCAAGCTGTATTACAAAGGTATAATCCTCAAGACAGTATAGTACTGGCACAAGAACAGTCACTCAGATCAACAGAACAGAATAGAGAACCCAGAAATGGACCCACAAACGTATAGCCAACTCATCTTTGACAAAGCAAGAATATTCAATGGAATAAAGAGTCTCTTCAGCAAGTGGTGCTGGGGAAAAAGGACAGTGGCATGCAGAAAAATGAACCTCGATCACTTTTTTAACCATACACAAAAATAAACTTGAAATGGATGAAAGACCTAAATGTAAGACAGGAAGGCATCAAAATCCTCGAGAACAAAGTAGGCAAGAACCTCTCTGAACTTGGCTGCAGCCACTTCATACTCAACATGTCTCTTGAGACAAGGGAAACAAAAACAAAACTGAACTACTGGGACCTCAGCAAAATAAAAAAGCTTCTGCACAGCGAAGGAAACAATCAGCAAAACTAAAAGGCAACTGACAGAATAGGAGAAGATACTTGCAAATGACATATCAGATAAAGGGTTAATATCCAAAATCTATAAAGAACTTTTCAAACTCAACACCCCCAAAACAAATAATCCTGTGAAGAAATGGGCAGAAGACATGAACAGACACTTCTCCAAAGAGGACATCCAGATGGCCAAATGATATATGAAACGATGCTCAACATCACTCATCAGGCAAATACAAATCAAAACCACAATGAGATACCACCTCACACCTCTCAGAATGGCTAAAATCAACAAGTTAGGCAGCAACAGATGCTGGCGAGGATGTGGAGAAAAAGGGTCTCTTTTGCACTGGTAGTGGGAATGCAAACTGGTACAGCCACTCTGGAAAACAGTATGGAGGTTCCTCAAAAAACTAAAAATAGAAGTACCCTACGACCAAGCAATTGTACTAGGTATTTATCAAAAGGATACAGGTATACCGTTTCAAAGGGACACGTGCACCCCAATGTTTAGAGCAGCACTATCGACAAAGCCAAAGTATGGAAAGAACCCAGTGCATGCGTGTGCACACACACACAAACACATCTGGAGTATTACTGAGCAATCAAAAAGAATGAAATCTTACCATGTGCAACTACACAGATGGAACGAGAGGGTATCATGTTAAACGACATCAGTCAGAGAAAGACAAATATCATATGACTCACTCATATGAGGACTTTAAGATACAAAACAGATGAACATAAGGGGAGGGAAGCAAAAATAATATTAAGACAGGGAGGGAAACAAAACATAAGAGACTCTTAAATATAGAGAACAAACTGAGGGTTACTAGAGGGGTTGTGGGAGGAGGGAGGGGCAATCTACTCTTGAAATCATTGTTGCACTATATGCTAACTAACTTGGATGTAAATTTTTAAAGAATTATTTTTTTATTTTTTTTTAATGTCTTATTTATTTCTTAGAGAGAGAGAGACAGAGAGTGTGAGCAGGGGAGGGTCAGAGAGAGAGGGAGACACAGAATCTGAAGCAGGCTCCAGGCTCTGAGCTAGCCGTCAGCACAGAGCCCAACGCAGGGCTCCAACCCACGAACTGTGAGATCATGACCTGAGCTGAAGTCAGACACTCAACCGACTGAGCCACCCAGGCGCCCCAATTTTTTAAAAAATTATTAACAAAAATGAATGAATGAATGAAAATGAATGAATGAAAATAGTTACTTCCATAAAAGGAAAACCCCATAAGATTATCTGCTAATTTTTCAGTAGAAACTTTGCAAGCCCAAAGGGAGTGACATAATATATTCAAAGTGCTGTAAGAAAAAAACCTGCAACTAACAATAATCTATCCAAGAAGGCCATCGTTCAAAAATAAAAGGAAAGCTAAAGAGTTTCCCAGAAAGGATACTCTTTGAATAGAAAGGAAACATCCTAAAGCAAAAGTAAGAAACGTAGAAAGCAGTAAAAATAAATAGGTCTATAAATATCAGCCAAAGGATTCACAAAAGCACTGCATATTACATTTTACACCTGAAACTAATATAACAATGTATATGAATTATACTAGAATGGAAGTTTTTTAAAAAAACTTTTAAAAAATAAACATAAAAGTATAAATAGGGGTGCGTGGGTGGCTCAGTCAGTTAAGCATCCAACTCTTGATTTCAGCTTAGGTCATGATCCCAGGGTTGTGAGACTGAGTCCTGCATCAGGCTCTCTACTGAGAGTGGAACCTACTTAAGATTCTCTCTCTCTTTCTCTCTAAATCCCCACTCTCTGCCACCCCTCTCCACTGCTCATGTTCTCTCTCTCTAAAAATACAATCTTTAAAAAATAAGTAAAATTATAAATAATACTGATCTAGTCCAGGGGTCAGCAACATTTTCTTAAAGTACTATATAGTAAATATTTTAGGCTTAGAGGTCTTAAAGCCTCTGTCTACTACTCAACTGTAGCAACCTAGCCTGAATGCAGCTATATATAGTATGTACATGAATGGATGTGGCTATGGTCTAATAATAATTCATAAAAGCAGGTGTCTGTACCATTAGCAGCAGTCAATTCCTGATCTAGCTGATCTTATTCATCTCTACTAACAAGCAATAAATCAAGGGTGCTTCAGTAGTTCAGTGAGTTCAGCATCTAACCTTTGATTAAGGCTTAGGTCATAATCTCCTGATTCATGGGATTGAGCCCCATATTGGTCTCTGTGATGACAGACAGCATAGGGCCTGCTTCAAATTCTCTCTCTGTCCCTCTATCTCTGTTCCTTCCGCACTCATGTGTGTACAGGCTGCCGCTCTCAAAATAAACTTTTTTAAAAAACAACAAATCATACTACTTTTTTCTTCAATATACACCAAATAGTTCATGTTTACATATATGTACTATGTACTTGTTCATATACATGATCTAGAACATGCACAAAACCCTTGTAAGAAAACATATTATTGTAGTAATTATACAAACAAAGAGCTGAAAACATCATAATCTTGTCCACAGTCACACACCTAGTAAGCAACACAGTCCACTTAGATCTCAAGGTAAATCTGAATTCTCTATCTCCATGTCAAGATACTAGAATGCATATATTATGTTTTCTATTTATCCTGTGTGGATAGAATTGACTAGTGGTTTTGATGCCTGAAATCACTAAGCAACTACAGTAATCGGTTTGTTCTACCATATAATATGTTACTAATTGGTGAAAATAATTTATCCTTGGCTATTACCAACAAATAACTACTCCATTCCAATTAGCATATGTTTGTATGTTTGTATGCATGTTTGTTTATTAGAATATATGATAAATAATATTTTTTAATTTCAAGCAACACAGAGAATGAGAGTTTCACATCACTACAACCTAACTCTGAATCTCAATGTGCACTACCTTGCCATAAATATTTGTTTTTGCCTATGCTAAAATATATATCCAGATATTATTTACTTATTGTTTTACTTTCTTGTAACTATATTTCAGTTTTAAAGTTTTTCCTTTTTTTTTTTTTATATTTGAGAGACAGCATGTATGCACAGCTGAGAAAAGAGTAGTGGGGGCGTGGGGGGGGGGGGAGACGGAGAGAATCTTAAGCAGGATCTACGTTTGTGGAGGCTGACACAGGGCTCAATGCCAAGCCTTTGGGATCATGACCCGAGCAGTAATCAGCAGTCCAATGCTCAACTGACTGAGCCATCCAGGTGCCCCTTAAATTTTTTTTAATTAACAGGAATCTTCCATGCAAATATATAGAATTTCTGAATAGTATCCCATAATATATATGAAATTTATTTAATTACTTCCCTATCAATGAGCACTTAGATTGTCTCTAGCTTTATAGTATTACAGAACTAAAACAACTGTCTTTGCACACTACCTCTTGTTACACAGTAACAAATTTCTTCCTAGGATAGACAAAGAATACTTGATCAAGGGTAGGCATGCTCAAACTTTGACTGTTGTAAAAACTTACAAAAACCCTGCCAGTGGTTAATGTTCACATTTATAAGACTACTGGACATAATTTAAGAGAAAGAAAAAATCAGATCAAATCTTGTAAGAACGAATGTTTATCTCCTAAAACTCTCTAAATTCTATCAACCTCTCTCCATTTGCACTGTAATCACTTCAGTTCAAGTTGTCAACATATCTGGACTGCATACTGCAATATCCTCATCTTAGTAAGTCTTCCTGCTTCTATTCTTGCCCCTCCCAAATAATCACTATACTACATGAAGGGTGATTTTCTTAATCTCTCCCATGTATCTCTCCCATGCTTAAAATCCAACTGTGACTTCCTCCTACTCCTAAGAAGAAAAACTCAAAATACTTGGCATCATTTAAGCAGGTCTCTGTATGATACAGCCCCACCCTCCTCATAAGCCTTAATCACATCCCACTCTCTATCCCCAACCCTGAAACAAGAAAAAGAGCAAACTAAGTACACTTTTATTTCATTTTCTCAAATATACCATGATTCATCCTAACTCAAGATCTCTGTATTCCTTCAGTCTGGAATTAACATTATCTCTTCTTCACCCACACCGTCCCTTCACTTCAGAGTTAAGCCCAACTGTCTCTTCCATAGAAAAGAACACTAAATCAAGGCATGGAGTAAAATTCTCACAAAATTCTCTAATTTAACTTCCTAGCAAAATGGCAGTTCTATAAATCTGCAATCATTTCATTATCATCTATTTATATAAGTTTCATGACAAGATGGACTGAATCTCTACTACATGCTCTTTCTCCCCAGAACTTAACATACTTTCAGGAACTGTATTATGCAGCAGAATTTGAAAATATGTGGTAACATAATATTTGACAATGCCTATTAGTAAACAGCACTAAGGTGACAAATTCATCAGTAATAATAATATCTAAGTAAGACAAGAAATAACAAGGTCACTCACTGGAATTACCTTTCTCGTGTCTACATTAAAAATCATTCTTTTTTTTAATGTTATTTATTCTGAGAGAGAGAGAAAGAGAGTATGAGCAGGGGAGGGGCAGAGAGAAAGGAAGAAAGAAAGAATTCCAAGCAGGCTCTGTGCTATCAGCATGGAGCCTGATGTGGGGGACTCAATCTCACAAACTGTGAGATCATGACCTGAGCTAAAGTCATGAGTCAGACGCTTAACTAAGCCACCCAGATGCCCTTTCTTGAAATAAACATTAAGAATTGCTGAATCCAAAATATTTTTGTTTGTTATTGAGGAGACTGTAAAGATCAGTTTCTAATCAACTGTTTTCACTTTACAAATGATGGCAACTGAAGTTTACAAATACTAAGAGACATATTTCCTTTCATGTACAAAGCAAACATGACATTGCTGGTTGCATCGATTAAACAATATATGCTGCTAAAATCTGTCAAAATCCTCAGAAAACTGTATGACCTCAATAAATGTTTCTCAGATCTCAACTTGACCAAGAGTACTATCTCCCACTAACAAACTGAAAACAAAGTTTGTTCACCCATGTCACAGATCACCACTATCCATTACCCATAATCATAATGCAGGTTTACATTTTTATGGGAAAAAAAATCAGTTACACACAAAAAATCATGTTAAATACCATTGTATCAATACAATTTCTATTTAAATATAACATTTATTTAAATACAATCACTATGCCATACTTAATCAAAGAGATACTTACTAGGGGCCTGCCTAATATACAATCTGTGTAATATAAGATAAAAATGTGGGGGCACCTGAGCGGCTCAGTCAGTTAAGTGTTTCACTCTTGACTCTGGCTCAGGTCATGATCTCATGGTCTTGAGATTAAGCCCCACATTGGGCTCTTGTTGGGCATGAAACCTGCTAAGAATTCTCTTTCTCCCTCTCCTTCTGACCCTTCCCTGCTCGTGCATGCACTCTCAAATAATTTAAAAAAAAAAAAAGTAACAAGATGAAAAAGTGCAGTTCAGGCAGAAACAACAAGGGTTTATAAAACATTAGGTTAAGTACGGTGCTGGAAGAAAAGCAAAGAACATTACAGGAGCACAAAAGGAAATCTACCCTAACTTTGAGGGGAAAGAAAAGCTTTTCTGGAGGCATAATACATCAGCTAAGACTTAGAGGATTAGTGAACTGGCCAGGTAAGTACACAGGTAAGCACGCATTGCAGGCAGGACAAAGATTTAAAAAAAGAAAGAAAATATTATGTGGAGATCTCCAAACTGGTATTACGTTTAAGTTAGGGAGTAATAAAGACATAGGAGTTAAGTAATTAGAAAGGGCTTAAATTTAATCTCCTATATTTGGGAGAAAGAAGGAGGACAGGTATTGATGGCTTTCCAAGCAGGTAAAGAAATCTAGACAGCCTTTTTTGTCTTAGATACCTGGAAGAAAAACACAAGGTCAGGAAACCAATTAAAAGGTGCCTACAATCTCTTGGAAGAAAGGCGTATAAATGAACTGGGACAGTAAAAACTATATATAATTACAGAAACTACTGACCCCTTTCATTATATCTAAACCATTGTTCTCATACAGGATCACAGTATGCAGACTCCTAATTTGCATCTTGATGAAACTTCCAAAAGGAAAGGTATGTTACTACACTCATCATATTTCCCAAAGAATATAAAATAAGACCCAATTCTAGATCTATCCTACAACTCCAACAAATCTCAGGAGATGCCACCAGAAATGCCATTTGGTATATCCTTAATACTACTCTGGCAGCCAGAATGGTCCAATGATCTCAATCTCAGGGAAAATAAGGTGGAGGGAAGTGTTAGAGAAACAGTAGAATATAGGATAGGAGTTTATAAACTACTGTAAAAGGTCCAACAAAATATTTATACTTCGCAGGCAATTCATTCTCTAACACAACTTGTAACACAAAAACTGTCAAGCAATTTGTAAAGGAATGGGCATGGCTCTGTACCAGTAACACTTTCTAAAAATAGGCAGCATGCCAGATTTGGTCCATGGATCATAGTATCCTGACTCCTGAGAAGGAGAGTAACCTCTTTGCGCAATACCACAAAAATACTGATACTACAGTAGTATTACTGTAGATATACAGAGCGCTGGATGGATATGGTTATTGTAAAGTCTAATTGCTGTTTCACTTCAGACATATTGCTCAACTATGAGAGAACCTATTTGATGTGGTTAAAAAAATATTTCATATACAAAAGTGTCATGTATTTTTTTAAAATAGAAGAAAAGTGTAATACTTACTGTAACACTGGTAACTCTGAAGTAATCATTGCTGAAGAGGTCTTTCCACAATGTAGCAAAAGAATCAAGTGCTGTACAATTCAAAACTTTTTAAGTAACTTCAAAGTCAATCCTGTTAATTAAAAAAAAAATACTTTATTTCCAATTTAACTGAGATATAATTGACAAAAAATTATATGATATTTAAACCATTATGTGATGATTTGATATACGTACACATTGTGAAGGAGGCCTTCTTCCCCTCATCAAGTTAATCAACATTATCTATCACCTCACATACTTACCTTTTTTAGGTGTGAAAACATTTAAATTCTACTCTCTTAGCAAATTTTGATTATACACTTCAGTGTTATCAACTATATGTTACCATATTACAAATGGTAATGTTACATATTAGACTTCAGACCATATTCATCTATAACCGAAAGCTGTATCCCTTCACCAACCTCTATTTCCCTTACCCCCTAATCTCTAGCAATGACATTTCTACTCTGTTTTTATGAATTCAACTTGTATATGTGACTCCATGTGATACTGGTCTTTCTTGGACTTCTTTCACTTAGCATAATGCCTCCAAGTCCATCCATGCTGTCACAAATGACAAGATTTCCTTTAAGACTGAATAATGTTCCTGTATATAAATAATGTACCACGTTTTCTTTATTCATTCATCAACAAACAGGTTTCCCATACTGTGGCTATTATGTTGTTGCTATAAACATGTGAGTACCAATACTTCAGGAAAATAATTTCATTTCCTTTGGAAACATACTCAGAAGTAAGACTGTTAGATCATATGGTAGTTTTAATTATTCATGGAACCTCTAAACTCTTACCCATAGAAACTGTATTAGTTTACATTCTCATTAAGAGTATAAAAGGTTCCCTTTCTTCCACCTTACCACCATTAACCTCCTGTCTTTTTGATAACAGATATCCTAACAGCTGTGAAGTGACATTTCATTGTAGTTTTGATTTGTATTTCTCTGATGATTAGTGATGTTCAGAACCTTTTCTGGTACCAATTAGTTATTTATATTTCTTCTTAGGAAAAATATATATTTAAATTCTTTGAAAAAGAAAATTATTGTAAAGTGACATGAATATGCTAGAATATTTACAATCAGTACTACCAAACACAGTCCTTGATATTTATCAAGTGAATTAAAAACTTAAGTCCACACAAAAGCTTACACACAGATGTTTATAGCAGCTTTATTTAAAGTTGTCCAAACAGGGAAACTACCAAGATGTCCATCAGGAGGTGAATGGATAAACAAACTGTGGTACGTGTTGAAAATGGAATATTATTTGGTACTAAAAAGAAATGAGCTAGCAAGCCTTGAAAAGACATGGAGAATTCAAATGCTTATTACTATGTGAAAGAAGCCAATATGAAAGACGTTACATACTGCATAATTCCAACAACATGGCGTTCTGGAAAACATAAAACTGTGGAAATGGCAAAATGATGAGTGGTTGACAGGAGTAAAAAGTATACATAGGGAATAAATAGGCAGACGCAAAGGACTTCTAGGGCAGTGACACTATTTTGTATGATACTATTATGGTGGCTACATGTAATTTTATACATTTATCAAAACCCACAGAATATACAATACCCACAGTGCACCTAATGTAAGCTATGAACTTTGGCTGATAATGACATGTCAATGTAGGTTCACTGATTTTAACAGATGTACCACTCTGCTGTGAATATTTGAAAGTCATGGAGGTTTGATGCATATGAGAACTAGAGTATAAGAGAACTCTCTCTACCATCTGTTCATTTCTGTGATAAACATAAACCTTCTCTAAAAAATAAAGTCTATTAAGGAAGGGGGGAAAAAAAGACAGGGAAAGTGGGACAAAACAGCATTCAAGACAGACCATGATACAGTATCAACTGAAATAACATAAGTATATAAGACTGGAATTCCGAGAGAAAATAAAGTGTAAAAAAAATGATAGAACTTTCTGAAAATAATTTAAGATACTAAAACACAAATACAAGATCAGGGAATTCCCAATTAGAATAAATACTATAAAACACATGTACTGCTAAAAATCAAAGGTTAAGGAGACAATTAAAAAGGAAGCTAAAGGGGTACCTGGGTACCTGGGTGGTTTAGTTGGTTAAGGGTCCAACTCTTGACTTCAGCTCAAGTCATAATCTCACAGTCTATGAGTTCAAGCCTGTCAGGCTTGAGATTCTTTCTCTCTCTCTCTCTGCCCCCTCCCCTGCACATTCTCCCTCTCCCTCTCCCTCTCCCTCTCTCTCTCTCTCTCTCTCCCCCCCTCAAAATAAATAAAAATAAACTTTAGGAAAAAAGGAAACAAAGAAACAGGTTTTCTCACACACAAGAAAAACAAAGATAAGAATTTCATCAAACTTTTTATTGAAGATTATGTACGTTGAAAGTCAATGGAACAACATCTTTCAAGTACGGAAAGAAAAAAATAAAACATTTGATTTATATCCTCAGTGATACTCTATCCAAATTGAAAGGACAGATTGATCTCATGGGAAATGAAGGATCAGAAAGCTCCATGAACCAGCCCTTCCAGTAAAGTAAGTCTTAGGTTTGCAAAACTGACAAAATCAAATTTTACAGACATCTAAAATCTTAAAAACAAACAAACCAAAAAAAAATAACCTGTAACAAAGAAAAAAGTACTTAACAAAGAACCTGCCAAAAATGTGGTAAGAAAAAGCACTGTAGGGGCTCAGTCAGTTAAGCATCTGACTCTTGATATCAGCTCAGGTCTTATCTCATGATTCATGAGATCAAGCCCTGCATCAGGGTATGTGCTGACAGCACAAAGCCTGCTTGGGATTCTCTATCTACCTCTCTCTATGCCCCTGCCCTGCTAGAGCGTTCTTGCACATGTGCTTTCTCTCTCAAAATACTTTAAAAAAAAAAAAAAAAGAAAAAGAAAGTACTGTACCATTTTGCTTATCTACCAACTCCCCTCCTCCACAATCAACAGTATCCATAGAAATGACAGACCAATTTCCTGGTGCAACTTTCTGGTAGCAAAAAGAACAACATGGATCTTTTTCTCAAAAACTATGGTTGTGTTTTCTGAAGGGCTTCTGAACTACCATCTTTCCAAGGAAACTGAAAACATACACCACAAACAACTGATGCAAGAGAGAGTGAATGTGACAAGGAGTGGACAACCTGAAAAGCTCCAGAATAAAGATGCTAAGGAAGAAGATATTCTGGGGATCAAGGGCTTTAAAGAGTTAATCACATATACCAAGAAATCCAAAGTGCTAATACATGCCCTGGGCCAAAAGCATGTTTACAGAAGACATGAGAGGAACAGAGGCTTGCAACTCTACCTAATCTTTGGGTTCTGTGTAAGCATAAAGTGAAGAGTAACAGAGAGCAGTAAGCAACCTGACTGACCTTTGAAGGAATACCTCAGCCAGAGATAAACTTACAACACCAAAAGGCCGCTTTTCTTCCTTTTAACTCCCCTGGCTCAAAAAATCTGTAAGTTAACTGCTGACTACGGATATTACAAAATTTCATTAACCATATATGACACTGAGTACAGTCACTGAAAACAATACTTTAGAAAAGTCACTGAACAGATGGCTTGCAGCCCTCAAGAGGAAATAAACCTCAGGGGAAAGGAGAGAATCTAGTATCTAGAGTTATCATATTATGATACTGAAAAAAATTTTTTTTTGAAAGAGAGAACATGCAAAAGAGGGGGAGGGGCAAAGAGGAGAGAGAATCCCAAGAAGTCTCCGCACCATCAGCACACAGCCCGATGTGGGGCTTGAACTCATGAACCCATGAGATCATGACCTGAGCTGAGGTCAAGAGTCAGATACTTAACCAACTGCAGCACCCAGGCACCCTGAAAATGTCCAGTTTTTAACAACATCAACAATTACAAGGCATACAAACAAAAAGATAAATACGGCACATTAGTACGAAAAGAGGTTGACAGGTATCATCTTTGAGTGAAACAAAACATTGGGCTCAGACTTTCAGGAGAAGACAAACCACAAGAAAAACATAGAAAGACTATATGAAAATGTACTGATGAAAAAGTTTTCAACTTTCACACGAACAGAAAGCAACAAATTCAACAAGGTCAAACAACTCTAGATAGAACAAACTCAAGAGATTCACAGACACAAACTACAATCAAATAATAAAACCCAAAGACAATGAGAAAACACTGAAAGAGGTAAAACAGAAAAGACCCATCACATACAATTAACTAATCCTCATTAAGAATAATAACCAACTTCTCATCAAAAACTATGTAAGGTAGAAGGCAGTCAGACGGCATACCTAAATTATTGGGGGAAAATTGCCAAATAAAACTTCTTTTCTTTTAACTGTTTATTTTTGAGAGAGTACAAGCTGGGGAGGGGCAAAGAAAGGGGGTCAGAGGATCCAAAGTAGGCTCTTCGTTGACAGCACCAAGTTCAATGTAGGGCTCAAACTTACAAACCATGAGATTGTGGCGTAGGCTAAAGTCAGATGCTCAACCAACTGAGCCACCCACTGCAAACAAAAGTTCTATGTCCAACAAATTATCAAGCAAAAATGGAAAAAAATATTCCTAGAAAAACAAAAAAGGAGGAAACTTTTTTCTAGAACTCACCTACCATACAAGAAATGGTAAAGGAAGTATTGAACAGACAATAAACAGACAATAACTAGAAGCCATACAAAGATTAAGGGACACTAGCAAAAGTAATTACAGAGGAAAATACAGAAAAAAAAGTATTTACGGGAGAAAATATTTTTGGCCTATAATTTATATTTGTTTCCTACAGGATTTAAAAGACAAATATATAAAACAATAATTATATAACTACTATGTTGTTGGACATACAATGTATAAAGATATCATTTATACTTTTGGAAAACTGGACAGCCACATGCAAAAGAATGAAACCTGACCACTCTCTTACAAGATCCACAAAAATAAATTCAAATGGATTAAGGACCCAAATGTGAGGCCTGAAATTAAAAAATATCCTACGGGGCGCCTGGGTGGCTTAGTCGGTTAAGCATCCGACTCTCGCTTGGGTCATGATCTCGCGGTTCGTGGGTTCGAGACCCGCGTCAGGCTCTGTGCTGACTGCCAGCTCAGAGCCTGGAGCCTGTTTCAGTCTGTGACTCCCTCTCTCTCTGACTCTCCCCTGCTCACGCTGTCTCTCTCTCTCTCTCTCCTAGAAATAAATAAATAAATAAATAAATAAATAAATAATATCCTAGAAGAGAAACACAGGCAGTAATTTCTCTGGTATCAGCTGTAGCAACATTTTCACGTCTCCTGAGGCAAAGGAAATAGAGGCAAAAATAAATTATTGGGACTACATTGAAATAAAAAGCTTCTGCACACGGACAAACTAAAAGATAACTTATTTAATGGGAGAAGATATTTGCAAGTGACATATCTGTTAAAGGGTTAGCATCTGAAATACATAAAGAACTTAGACAACTCAACATCCCCCAGTCTCAAATAATCCAATTAAAAATGTACAGAAGAGATGAACAAGCCATTTCTCCAGAGAAGGCATGAGGAGGGCCAAAAGACACATAAAACAATGTTCAACATCCCTCATTGTCAGGGAAATGAAAATCAAAACCACAATAAGATATAACCTCATACCTGCTAAAATGGTTAAATTAAAAAACACAAAGAAACAAGTGTTGGTGAAGATATGGAGAAAAAGAAACCCTCATACGCTATTGGTGGGAATTCAAACTGGTACAGCTGCTGTGGAAAATAATATGGTGCTTCCTCAAAAAATTGAAAATGGAACTACCATATGATCCAGTAATTCCACTACTGCATATTTATCCAAAGAATATGAAAACACTAATTCAAAAGGACATGTACACTTCTATATTTATTGTGGCATTATTTACAATAGCCAAATTATGGAAGATGCCCAAGTGTCCATCAGTAGATAAATGGATTAAGTATAGGTGGTGTACATAATCAAGTATTACTGAGCCATAAAAAAGAATGAAATCTTGCCATTTGTTACAATATGCATAGATCTAGAGAGTATACTGCTAAGTGAAATGAGTCATTCAGAGAAAGACAAATACCATAGGATTCCACTCATAGGTGGAATTTAAGAAACAAAACTAATGAGCAAGAAAAAAAGACAAACCAAAAATGTACACTCTAGAGAACAAACTAAAGTTTACCAGAGTTCCGGAAAGTGAGGCGGGTAGATATAATAGGTGAAGGGGATTAAGTGTATCCTTATCAAGACAAGCACTGAGCGATGCAGAAAATACTGAATTACTATATTGTACACTTGAAACTAATATAACAAGTATGTTAATGATACTTGAATTCAAAACCTTTTTAAGATATAATTTATAACAGTAACATAAGGAAAAAGGATGGAGACAGTATCATAATTTTACAAGCTATTGAAGCTAAGCTACTATCAATTCAAACTAGATCTGTATAAATTTAGAGTATTAATGTGATTACCAGGGTAAATACTAAAAAAATAATTTTAAAATATAGAGAAAATGAAAATGGTACACTAAGAAAAGATCAAACACAAAAGACAGCAGTGTTGGAGAAAATGAGCAACAAAGATGTAAGACATAAAGAATACAAACAAACAGCAAAAATCCTTTCTTACCAGAGATCACTTTAAATATATTTGTGAATTTAATAAAAGGAAACATCACTGGAGGGGCGCCTGGGTAGCTCAGTCAATTAATGGCCTGACTATGGCTCAGGTGATTATCTAACGGTTTCTGAGTTCAAGCCACACTTAGCCGGTTTCAGATCCTCTGTGCCCCTGGCTCTCTGTCCCTCCCCCACTCACGCTTGCTGTCAAAAATAAACATTTAAAATTAAAAAATATATATATCATTCAGAATGGTTTTGGGAGACCATCAAAAAAAGGACACTCTCACAACCAGTACCCGATATTAACTGCAGATCCAACAAGAAGAGATGGACATTGCATATAGATACTTTACTCACCTAGGAGGAGAATGAAAGATTTATTCCTCCACTAACAACAGACTAGCCAATCAGAGACATCCACAACTCAGCCAATGAGAAGCCACTATAGTCAGAACTCGAGTATACACAAATGGAGTTTTTGTTAACAGCCTTCCCAATACCTTCCTTTTCTCCGTAAAAGAAGACTCCTTTCCTTTGTTTCTCAACTTCTCTATTGTTTTGCCATAACTTCTTGTGTCAAAGTGCAATTCTCTTTTATTCCCAAACTTCTAACTTTTGCTGGTAAAATAACTCGAAGTTTGACTTAATTTAAGGTTAACATATTAAACTCATCAGCATTATGAGATAGAAAACTACATAATAGGGATTTTCAAAAATCGATCCAATTACATGTTGTCTAAAACAGATTCATTTTAGATTTGAGTACACAAATAAGTTGAAAACAAGAACATGAAAAAAAATACTCTAGGGGCACTTGGGTGGCTCAGTTGGTTAAGCATCCAACATCCACTCAGGTCATGATCTCATAGTTTGTGGGTTGGACCACGGCTCGTCTCTCTGTTCACAGCTCAGAACCTGGAGCCTGCTTCAGATTCTGTGTGTGTGTCTCTCTCTGCCCCTTTCCAGCTGGTACTCTGTGTCTTTTAAAAAATAAACACTAAAACAAATTTTTTAAATATTCTATTCAAAGTGAAAACAAAACCTGGAGTGGTTATGCTAATATAAAACAAAATAAATTTTAAGTCCAAACTTTTTATGAGAGACAAAAACAACATAACTGGGCAGAAATGATCAATTCATCAGAAAGATATTACAATCATGAACAGACGTTTACACCAAACAGCACAGTTGTAAAATATATGAAACACAGAACTGAAGGGAGAAATAGTACTATAATAAGGGTGATTTCAATACACCACTTTTAATAAAACACAGAATTAAATAGAAGATCAATGAAGGAATGAGGAGAATGAGGAATAGAGAACATGAACAGCACCATACACCCACCAGACCTAATATGTAACACTCAACCCCAAAACGGAATACATACTCTTATCAAATAAAAACAAACATTCTCCAGGATAGCTAATTAACCACAGAAAGTCTCCATGCCAAAACAGGAGTAGCAAAAGCAGTGCTCTGAGGAAATATTAGGTGTAAACATGTGCATTTTTTTAAAATTTTTAAATTCAATAACCTAACATTTGAAGGAATGAGAAAAAGAGCAAACCAAACCTATAGGCAAGAAAAGGAAATAATAAAAATTAAAGCAGAAATAAACAAAACAGACCAAAAAAACAGAGATAATTATTGAGATCAAAAATTGGATCTTTGAAATGCTCAACAAATCTGAAAGACATTAAATACCAAAGGCAAGATGTAAATAACTATATTCACAAATGAAAGTGGGAATATTGTTATCGACCTTATAGAAATAAAAAATTACTAGAATGGACAGTTTTATGCCAACAAATTACATAACCTATTATTAAATGGACAAATTCCTAGAAACACACAAACTGCCAAAACTGGCTCAAAAAAAAACAGAAAATCTATACAACAATCCAAACTCTATGGGATGTGGCAAAGGCCATCCTAAGAGGAAACTACATTGCACTCCAGGCCTATTTCAAGAAATCAGAAAAAGTGCAAGTGCAAAATCTCTAACAGCTCACCTAAAGAAACTAGAGGCAGAGCAACAAAAGCACCCCAAACCTAGTAGAAGAAGAGAAACAGTAAAAATCAGAGCAGAAATAAACAACATAGAGACCAAAGAAACAATTGAACAGGTCAATGAAACCAAGAGTTGGTTCCTTGAAAAAATAAACAAAATTGACAAACCTCTAGCCAGGCTTCTCAAAAAGAAAAGAGAGAACACCCAAATAGACAAAATCATGAATGAAAATGGACTTATTACAACCAACCCCTCAGAAATACAAGCAATTATCAGGGAATACTATGAAAAATTATATGCCAACAAATTGGACAACTTAGAAGAAATAGACACATGCCTAAACACACACTACCAAAATTCACACGGGAAGAGATAGGAAACCTGAACAGACCCATAACGAGTGAAGAAATTGAATCAGTGATCAAAAATCTCCCAAAAAATAAGAGCCCTGGACCTGATGGCTTCCCTGGGGAATTTTACCAGACATTTCAAACAGAATTAATACCAATTCCTCTCAAAATATTCCAAAAAATAGAAATCGAAAGAAAACTTCCGGACTCATTTTATAAAGCCAGCATCACTGATTCCCAAGCCAGACAGAGATACAGCAAAAAAAGAGAACTACAGGCCAATATCCTTGATGAATACGGATGCAAAAATCCTCAACAAGATACTTGCAAATCAAATCCAACAGCACATAAAGAGAATTATCCACCTGGATCAAGTGATTCATTCCTGGGTTGCAGGGCTGGTTCAATATTCGCAAATCAATCACTGTGATACATCACATCAACAAAAGAAAAGATAAAAACCATATGATCCTTTCAATAGATGCAGAAAAAGCATTTGACAAAATACAGCATCGCTTCTTAATAAAGACTATAGAGAAAGTCGGGATAGAAGTAATTTACTTAAACATCATAAAAGCCACCTATGAGAAGCCCTCAGCTTGTATCATGCACAACAGGGAAAAACTGAGAGCTTTCCCCCTGAGATCAGGAACGCGACAGGGATGTCCACTCTCACCACTGTTGTTTCACATAGTGCTGGAAGTCTTAGCACCAGCAATCAGACAACAAAAGGAAATCAAAGGCATCAGAACTGATAAAGAATAAGTCAAATGATCACTTTCTGCTGAAGACATGATACTCTACATAGAAAACCCGACAGACTACACCAGAAGCCTACTAGAACTGATCCAAGAATTCGGCAAAGTTTCAGGGTACAAAATCAACGTGAAGAAATAAGGTGTATGTTTATACACCAACAATGAAACAACAGAAAGAGAAATCAAGAAGCTGATCCCATTCACAATTGCACAAAAAACCATAAAACAGCTAGGAATAAACCTAACCAAGGATACAAGAGATCTGTATGATGAAAACTATAGAAAACTTATGAAGGAAATTGAAGAAGACACAAAGAAATGGAAAAACATTCCATGCTCATGGATAGGAAGAATAAATATAGTTAAGAGGTCATTACTACCCAAAGCACTCTACACATTCATTGCAATTCCAATCAAAATTGCACCAGCATACTTCTCAAAACTAGAACAAACTATCCAAAAATTTGTATGGAACCACAAAAGACCCCGAAGAGCCAAAGTAATATTGAACAAGAAAACCAAAACGGGAGCTATCACTATCCCAGACTTTAGCCTCTACAACAAAGCTGTCATCATCAAGACAGTATGGTATTGGCACAAAAGCAGACACAAAGACCACTGGACTAGAATTGAGAACTCAGAACTGGACGCAAAAATATACAGCCAACTAATCTTTGACAAAGCAGGAAAGAATATTCAAAGGAAAAAAGACAGCCTCTTTAATAGATGGTGCTGAGAGAACTGGGCAGCAACAGGCAGAAGATTGAACTTGGATCATGGTCTCATACCATATGAAAAATAAACTCAAAATGGATGAAGGGCCTGAATGTGAGACAGGAAACCATCAACACCCTAGAGGAGAAAGCAGGAAGCAAACTCCTTGACCTACACCGCAGCAATTTCTTACCTGACACATCCCCAAAAGAGCAAAAGTAAACTATTGGGACCTCATCAAGATTAAAAGCTTCTGCAAGACTCAGCCATCAGATAACAAAGGAAATCAAAGGCATCAGAATTGGCAAAGAGGAAGTCAAACTTTCACTCTTCGCAGATGACATGATACTCTACATAGAAAACCGGACAGACTCCACCAGAGGCCTACTAGAACTGATCCAAGAATTCAGCCAAGTTGCAGGGTACAAAATCAACGTACAGAAATCGGTTGCATTTTTATACGTCAACAATGAAGCAACAAAAGAGAAATCAGGAAACTGATCCCATTCACAATTGCACAAAAAACCATAAAATACCTAGGAATAAACCTGACCAAGGATACAAGAGATCTGTATGATGAAAACTATAGAAAACTTATGAAGGAAATTGAAGA